>NC_074667.1:68869209-68939209 GCF_029448725.1 Salvelinus fontinalis
TAAAGTAGCCTATATAATAAACACAGCGTCAAAATTAGGAAAACAAGTGGGGCCTAGCGTGTATACATTAGTACTCTCTCATAATTGGATCAATGGGATTGTGATCAATTAGGCTTGGAGTTGACTGATGCAGAACGAGTGCTGACTGTCACGCAAACAGCAGAGCGGCAGCCGGGCAGGGACCTCGTGCTTCGTCGCTCCATCGTCTTTTTTCAGCCCCAGCAAACAATAGATACGTCATGTGTGCTAAATCCCAATAAGCTACTAATGTCTGTGAAAATATATGTCGGGAGTAGGGACAGTGACGTAGCCAATGCCAGGGAAAACCTCAGAAGGGGAATCGAGCGAGAGAGCAAGGTGTTCTGTGGCACTGGGATAGAATCACAGCTCCGCGATTTAACTTCGATACTTCTCCGTTGCTTTACCAATTCTAAGTCAGTCAATCGCCTATCAGAAACAAAATAGACACGCACGCAAACATTTCACCTCGTGATATACAATTCAAATGTAAAGAAAACACGTGTAGATGATGCATATTATTTCAAAAACATGTAAAAATGTTACGAAACCGTTTATCCTACTGCATTTAGTAACGATGTAAAGACGACGTTAGCTGCACGGCGTGGTGACCGGTGGAATTGTTACATGGTCCTATGATCCTATGTCCGATAGTTCTTTGAAGTTGAGAAATATCGCGATTCTGTCGTGTGATAATGTCATTTCACGTGTCAATATCAGAGCGACATTATTTCAAAGTGATACACTTTGCTGTGAAAGATCTCCAAGTCTGTATTCATTCATATCGTACCCAAAGGTTGCAGAACAGCTACACATTTACGCACAAATGTTTTTAAATAGTCAAGTCTTACCTTGCTTGGTATGGTGTGTAAAAAAAAAAGTCACTGGGAAATATTCGCAGAAAAATATATATCCCAGGATGATGTCCACATTGTCGGAGATAGAGCCTTCAACTGTAACAAATAATCCTGATGTCAGTGTACCAATTAACCAGAGAGAGAGAGAGAGAGAGGGGGGAGGGAGCGGGGATTGGAGAGAGAGAGAGAGAGAGAGAGAGAGAGAGAGAGAGAGAGAGAGAGAGAGAGAGAGAGAGAGAGAGAGAGAGAGAGAGAGAGAGAGAGAGAGAGAGAGAGAGAGAGAGAGAGAGAGAGAGAGAGAGAGAGAGAGAGAGAGAGAGAGAGGGGGGTTGGAGTGAGAGACGGAGCTAAGAACTACCATATCCAATTACACTAGACAAATAAAACGCTAAAAAAATACACTGTACAACCGGTATGGCCATCTGCTTATAGTCCATACACTTCACCGTGCCCTCAACACTACGTCCTAAACCGAATAACATATAGGAAACCGGGACAGTAGTGGACTTAAACATTCAATACGTGGCTGGAAATGCTACACCATATCAAAGTAAAAACTGAACAGGGATTTGTGGGGTGTCATGTTCACTTGGAAAACAATATTTGACCAAAAGCCCGCTAGATCTGTTAAAAAGGTGTCCTTAAAAGAGCAATATTAATGAACTTGTCTATCACTAATTGATATGCCATTTGCAATTCAACTTAATTAACTCGATATAAAAATGTGCATATTAGCAAGAGGGGAGAAAAATAAAATACATTTGGCTACTTTAGGAATTGGAAACAGTCCTCGTTTCAAAGTGAGAGAATAGTATATTTACTATCCAAAGCAATAGTATCCACTACAATACGCCATGAAGATATTCTAAAATAAATAGTGAACATTTTGTCTGCGCCTTCTCTCTCAGTGCCTCCTAATGAAGAAGTAGTGAATCTATATTAGGCTTAATTAGTTAATTCATTGTGTAATTATACTGAACCAAAAAATATAGATGCTAAATGCTGCAATTTAAAATATTTAAGGAAATCAGTTAATTGAAATAAATTCATTAGGCCCTAATCTATTGCTTTCACATGACTGGGAATACAGATATGCATCTGTTGGTCACAGGGTGTGGATCAGGAAACCAGTCAGTATCTGGTGTGACCACCATTTGTCTCATGCAGCGGGACACATCTCCTTCACATAGAGTGGATCAGGGGAGTAGGGAGTAGGGATTAGGGAGTAGGGGGTAGGGGTAGGGAGTAGGGAGTAGGGAGTAGGGAGTAGGGGGTAGGGAGTAGGGAGTAGGGGGTAGGCAGTAGGGGTAGGGAGTAGGGAGTAGGGGGTAGGGAGTAGGGAGTAGGGGGTAGGGAGTAGGGAGTAGGGGTAGGGAGTAGGGAGTAGGGGGTAGGGAGTAGGGAGTAGGGGTAGGGAGTAGGGAGTAGGGAGTACGGAGTAGGGGGTAGGGAGTAGGGAGTACGGAGTAGGGGGTAGGGAGTAGGGAGTAGGGGGAAGGGAGTAGAGATTAGGAGGTAGGGAGTATGGAGTAGGGGGTAGGGAGTAGGGAGTAGGGAGTAGGGATTAGGGGTAGGGAGTAGGGAGTAGGGAGTAGGGAGTAGGGGTAGGGAGTAGGGAGTAGGGGGTAGGGAGTAGGGAGTAGGGAGTAGGGGTAGGGAGTAGGGAGTAGGGAGTAGGGAGTAGGGGTAGGGAGTAGGGAGTAGGGGTAGGGAGTAGGGAGTGGGGAGTAGGGGGTATGGACTAGGGACTAGGGACTAGGGGGTAGGGAGTAGGGAGTAGGGAGTAGGGATTAGGGGGTAGGGAGTAGGGAGTAGGGAGTAGGGATTAGGGAGTACGGAGTAGGGGGTAGGGAGTAGGGAGTACGGAGTAGGGGGTAGGGAGTAGGGAGTAGGGGGTAGGGAGTAGAGATTAGGAGGTAGGGAGTATGGAGTAGGGGGTAGGGAGTAGGGAGTAGGGAGTAGGGATTAGGGGTAGGGAGTAGGGAGTAGGGAGTACGGAGTAGGTGGTAGGGAGTAGGGAGTAGGGAGTAGGGGGTAGGGGGTAGGGAGTTGGGGGTAGGGGGTAGGGGGTAGGGAGTAAGGGTTAGGGAGTAGGGAGTAAGGGGTAGGGAGTAGGGAGTAAGGGGTAGGGAGTAGGGAGTAAGGAGTAAGGAGTAGGGAGTAAGGAGTAGGGGGTAGGGAGTAAGGGGTAGGGAGTAAGGAGTAAGGGGTAGGGGGTAGGGAGTAAGGGGTAGGGAGTAGGGAGTAAGGGGTAGGGGGTAGGGAGTAAGGGGTAGGGAGTAGGGAGTAAGGAGTAGGGAGTAAGGGGTAGGGAGTAGGGAGTAAGGAGTAGGGAGTAAGGGGTAGGGAGTAGGGAGTAGGGAGTAGGGAGTAAGGGGAAGGGGGTAAGGGGTAGGGGGTAGGGAGTAAGGGAGTAGGGGGTAGGGAGTAAGGTGTAGGGAGTAAGGGGTAGGGGGTAAGGAATAGGAAGTAAGGAGTAGGGAGTAGGGGGTAGGGAGTAGAGATTAGGGGGTAGGTTAGCTAAACAGCTGTTGTCTCATTTGTGGACTGTAGACAGTGTGTGTGTGTGTGTGTGTGTGTGTGTGTGTGTGTGTGTGTGTGTGTGTGTGTGTGTGTGTGTGTGTGTGTGTGTGTGTGTGTGTGTGTGTGTGTGTGTGTGTGTGTGTGTGTGTGTGTGTGTGTGTGTGTGTGTGTGTGTGTGTGTGTGTGTGTGTGTGTGTGTGTGTGTGTGTGTGTGTGTGTGTGTGTGTGTGGACAGCTCCTAGACTGACAGACTGATTTACATAACTATTTCTGCCCCAGGGATGGATTAACCATCCACAGTATGCTACAGAGAACACACACACACACACACACACACACACACACACACACACACACACACACACACACACACACACACACACACACACACACACACACACACACACACACACACACACACACACACACACACACACACACACACACACACACAGACCCCCCTTCCCTCTCAGTCATCCCGGCTATTCCTCGTCAGCCTTGAGAAGGTCAGAGAGACACATACAGGTGTCTCAACAACATAACATAGTGCAGCAGTACTCATGGATGCTCCTAATACAACTATGTTGACAATGGGCTGCTGGGCTGTAAGAAGATACAGAGGTCAGAGGTTGAATCCTTGACACCCGTTGTGCATCTATAACCTGTGAAACTCCTTGGGCTTTACTTCCGGGTCGTGTCCCCTAATCTTTTAAATGGGCTTTACCATTTTGTCAGAAAATTTGTGAAATCGCGGTCATTTAAGATACACTGAATGTAAAATTATATTTGTGTTTGTGGGTGAATTAACTTCTGCCAGATGGTTTTTATGAAATTTTTGCACTTCAGACAATTGCGATACATTTGTGCCCATTAAAGACCATTAAATAAGCCCACAAACATTCAAAAACTACAAGGCTGATGGCAGTCACTTCCTGGTAACTTTCATAACATTTTGGCACAGAGGAGATTGTGTTATAAGGCTGCCCTCTAGAGTAGCACGGAGGTATTGAAGCAGACTGCTCGCAGAATGTGTGTGTGTGTGTGTGTGTGTGTGTGTGTGTGTGTGTGTGTGTGTGTGTGTGTGTGTGTGAGTGTGTGTGTGTGTGTGTGTGTGTGTGTGTGTGTGTGTGTGTGTGTGAGACAGAGACAGAGAGACCTAGATAGGGAGATGAAGTGGGATATAGAGAGGAAGAGTGAGACAGAGAGAGAGACAAAGAGAGGGAGAGGTAGAGGGAGACAGAGAGGGAGACATGGAGAGAGAGAGGTAGAGGGAGACAGAGAGGGAGACATGGATAGGGAGAGGTAGAGGGAGACAAAGAGAGAGACATAGAGAGGGAGAGGAAGAGGGAGACAGAGAGGGAGACATAGAGAGGGTGAGGTAGATGGAGACAGAAAGGGAGACATGGAGAGGGAGAGGTAGAGGGAGACAGAGAGGGAGACATAGAGAGGGAGAGGAAGAGGGAGACAGAGAGGGAGACATAGAGAGGGGGAGGAAGATGAAGACAGAAAGGGAGACATAGAGAGGGAGAGGTAGAGGGAGACAGCGAGGGAGACATAGAGAGGGAGAGGAAGAGGGAGACAGAGAGGGAGACATAGAGTGGGGGAGGAAGATGGAGACAGAAAGGGAGACAGAGAGTGGGAGGAAGAGGGAGACAGAGAGAGAGAGAGAGAATCATAGTTAGGGAGAGGAAGAGGGAGCAGAGAGAGATATATAAAGAGGGAGAGGTAGAGAGAGACAGAGAGAGAGAGACATAGAGAGGGAGAGGAAGAGGGAGGCAGAGAGAGAGATATAGAGAGGGAGAGGTAGAGGGAGACAGAGAGAGAGACATGGAGAGGTAGAGGGAGACAGTGAGGGAGACAGAGGGAGAGGTAGATGGAGACAGAGAGAGAGACATGGAGAGGTAGAGGGAGACAGAGAGAGATGTAGAGAGGGAGAGGAAGAGGGAGACAGAGAGAGAGACATAGAGAGGGAGAGGTAGACGGAGACAGAGAGAGAGACATGGAGAGGTAGAGGGAGACCGAGAGGGAGACATAGAGAGGGAGAGGAAGAGGGAGAGGTAGAGGGAGACAGAGAGGGAGACATAGAGAGGAAGAGGGAGAGGGAGACAGAGAGAGACGTATAGAGGGAGAGGTAGAGGGAGACAGAGACAGATTGGAGAGACAGATTGGGAGAGGGAGAGGGAGAGGAAGACAGAGAGAGACATAGAGAGGCTGAGGTAGAGAGAGACAGAGAGGGAGAGGTAGAGGGAGACAGAGACAGATTGGGAGAGGTAGAGGGGGACAGAGAGAGTGACAGAGAGGGAGAGGTAGAGGGAGACAGAGAGAGAGAGAGACACAGAGAGAGAGGTAGATGGGAGACATAGAGAGAATGTGAATGATAAAGGAGGCTATTTAAGTGTTGTGTCTGGGTCAAGTGTCCCAACTGCATGGCTGCAGTCCCATGAGGATATATGGGTATATATCTGGATATGGATATATCTGTCTGGTTTTAAGATGCCATCTTTGCTCACCATGAGACATAGCTACAGTATAATGCTTCTAGTCTAGCCAGTGTTTCCCCAGATCTGTGCCTCAAAACAATTCTGTCTCGGAGCTCTACGGACATTTCCTTCGACCTCGTGGCTTTGGTTTCTGCTCTGACATCTACTGGTCAACTGTGGGACCTTATACAGACAGGTTGGTGCCTTTCCAAATCATGTCCAATCAATTGAATTTACCACAGGTGGACTCCAATCAAGTTGTAGAAAACATCTCGAGGATGATCAATGGAAACAGGAAGCACCTGAGCTCAATTTCGAGTCTCATTTTTAAAAATTTTACCTTTATTAACTAGGCAAGTCAGTTAAGAACAAATTCTTATTTTCAATGACGGCCTAGGAACAGTGGGTTAACTGCCTTGTTCAGGGGGCAGAACGACAGATTTGTACCATGTCAGCTCGGGGATTCGATCTAGTCGAGTCTCGAGTCTCATAGCAAAGGGTCTGAATACTTATGCAAATAAGATACTTCTGTTTCTTAAATATTTTTAACATATTTGCAAAAATATCTAAGAACCTGTTTTTACTTTGTCATTATGGAGTATTATTTGTAGATTGATGAAGATTTAAAAAAGAATGTTTTAATCGATTTTAGAATAAGGCTGTAACGTAACAAAATGTGAAAAGAGTCCAGGGGTCTGAATACTATACGACGGTATACGCTTCTAGACAGTTTCGCATCAAGTTTGCATCTCTTTTGCTTTACTTTATAGTCAGGGTTGCCTAGGTTACTATCTAAATGCAATCTAGTTACTAGTCACCTGTCCAACATTATAATCAGTAACATCATTTTTGGATTACCCAAAACTCTGTAACGTAATCTGATTACATTCAGTTACTTATTACATTCAGTTACTTTTACTTTCCCATTAGAAGACAAAAAAAAGGAATATTACCAATTGACATAGTTGCATTTTACTTTATGGGTTTTGTTAGGCTTCTTCTACCCCAGATTATAATACGGTTATGTCTTTACATCAAAACAAATGCCACTCCAATTAATTTAATACTCCTTGATCTTAAAGAATAGGACTTGGAAATACGGAAGTATAGATTAGCCAAATTGGTTTCTACCTGAGCGTAGCCCAACAACTAAAGACACATTAGCCTACTCTGTTGTTTATGATTTTGTGGTCATGGGACGACTGATTGGGCTTCCAGTTGAAAAATAAATGCTACTCTCGTGGATGAAACGTCTTTGAGCCAAAAAGTGCTGCATTTGGCCCTATTTTTAGTTATTGTTGGTGACACGGATATCATTTGCAGCTGTTTAAAGCGCGAATCCACTGTTGAAGCATTAACAAAGTGGGGCACCCCACCTCTTTTTTGGTAAAAAGTTGTTGAGGGAGAAATATAATAATTCTCAGGTTAATAGACAGAGTTATGGATGCTGATCATCCATGATACTCAACAATATTGTTTTAAACATGTACAGTGTCTGTTTACATTTACAATGTTTACGAACATCACCCTTGTATTTTGGGTTCTCATAGGGGTGTGACAGTTGAGAAGGATGTAGAAACTAAAGATTGCTCCTTTAAGTCTATCAAAAGTGCACGAGTTTGAGTATGTTTCCATTAAACCTTTGGATTTTTGGGGGGGGAATCAGCACGAATTAGACTGAGCTAAAATCCCCACTCATGGTCTTCTGAATAAATGAAACAAATGTTTGCCAGTATGGATTACACCCCCACGGAGAAGTTTAGAAGGTAGGAATTCTCTCAAAAGTTTTATTTATTATTTATTGGGGAGCTGTTGCAGGAGGGCATTTTTCACTGGCTGTCCACTTGTCGCCAAAAACAAAGATTTATAGGCAGCTTGAACTTCTTCAATTCAACCACCATTGGGTTAAAATACACATATACATTTGTTAACAGCCATCCACCACAACCATAATCCGTAAGGCGCAAATAGCTAAATGAGAGAGCAGCAGTGTGATTCATATAAATGTGCGATGTAGATATCAATAACGAGTAATACGGTATCAGTATATCCTGTAGGCTACACCACTGCTGTCGTCCACACCTTCAAGCGTTGACTCAAGTCGGATGATCTTTGGATGCCGACAGCAGTCACACCATTGGAAGACATAGCTTGGGCTGTAGCCTACAAAAGCCTTTTCCTGTTGTCATGACTCTCCTGTCGAGATGTGAGGGTCAGGTTAGTGGGTCCTCTCTACACTGTGCTCTCTCTCGTAGAGGGGGAATGTCATGACTCTCCTGTGATGATCAGGTTAGTGGGTCCTCTCTACACTGTGCTCTCTCTCGTAGAGGGGGAATGTCATGACTCTCCTGTGATGATCAGGTTAGTGGGTCCTCTCTACACTGTGCTCTCTCTCGTAGAGGGGGAATGTCATGACTCTCCTGTGATGATCAGGTTAGTGGGTCCTCTCTACAGCGTGCTCTCTCTCGTAGAGGGGGAATGTCATGACTCTCCTGTGATGATCAGGTTAGTGGGTCCTCTCTACACTGTGCTCTCTCTCGTAGAGGGGGAATGTCATGACTCTCCTGTGATGATCAGGTTAGTGGGTCCTCTCTACACTGTGCTCTCTCTCGTAGAGGGGGAATGTCATGACTCTCCTGTGATGATCAGGTTAGTGGGTCCTCTCTACAGCGTGCTCTCTCTCGTAGAGGGGGAATGTCATGACTCTCCTGTGATGATCAGGTTAGTGGGTCCTCTCTACACTGTGCTCTCTCTCGTAGAGGGGGAATGTCATGACTCTCCTGTGATGATCAGGTTAGTGGGTCCTCTACACTGTGCTCTCTCTCGTAGAGGGGGAATGTCATGACTCTCCTGTGATGATCAGGTTAGTGGGTCCTCTCTACACTGTGCTCTCTCTCGTAGAGGGGGAATGTCATGACTCTCCTGTGATGATCAGGTTAGTGGGTCCTCTACACTGTGCTCTCTCTCGTAGAGGGGGAATGTCATGACTCTCCTGTGATGATCTGAGGGTCAGGTTAGTGGGTCCTCTACACTGTGCTCTCTCTCGTAGAGGGGGAATGTCATGACTCTCCTGTGATGATCAGGTTAGTGGGTCCTCTCTACACTGTGCTCTCTCTCGTAGAGGGGGAATGTCATGACTCTCCTGTGATGATCAGGTTAGTGGGTCCTCTCTACAGCGTGCTCTCTCTCGTAGAGGGGGAATGTCATGACTCTCCTGTGATGATCAGGTTAGTGGGTCCTCTACACTGTGCTCTCTCTCGTAGAGGGGGAATGTCATGACTCTCCTGTGATGATCAGGTTAGTGGGTCCTCTCTACAGCGTGCTCTCTCTCGTAGAGGGGGAATGTCATGACTCTCCTGTGATGATCAGGTTAGTGGGTCCTCTCTACAGCGTGCTCTCTCTCGTAGAGGGGGAATGTCATGACTCTCCTGTGATGATCAGGTTAGTGGGTCCTCTACACTGTGCTCTCTCTCGTAGAGGGGGAATGTCATGACTCTCCTGTGATGATCAGGTTAGTGGGTCCTCTCTACAGCGTGCTCTCTCTCGTAGAGGGGGAATGTCATGACTCTCCTGTGATGATCAGGTTAGTGGGTCCTCTACACTGTGCTCTCTCTCGTAGAGGGGGAATGTCATGACTCTCCTGTGATGATCAGGTTAGTGGGTCCTCTCTACAGCGTGCTCTCTCTCGTAGAGGGGGAATGTCATGACTCTCCTGTGATGATCAGGTTAGTGGGTCCTCTCTACACTGTGCTCTCTCTCGTAGAGGGGGAATGTCATGACTCTCCTGTGATGATCTGTCAGGTTACAGTGGGTCTCTCTTGTAGAGGGGGAGAGTGGGAAGTCGGCTGTTTTATGACGGTTGGTAAATACCGAAACTCCTTTCCCCCACTCTGCCAAGATGAAAGTTGAGAATCCCTTTGTTACCTCAGAGAAAGGCTTTGCAGTAGGGTAACCTCAAAAGGTTTTCTATTGTAATAATATTTCTGTATTCCAACCTGTTGGAATGGTCCGTGGGGTATTTAAACAATAATCATGTTCAGCATTTTTAAATTTTTTAATTTCACCTTTATTTAAAGTCATGTTAAATTTAAGTTATTAGCAGACATTCTTATCTCGTGACTTACAGTCAGTGAAATTATCTCAAGGAGGGGACAAAAGCCACATATCACAGTCATTAGAGTCATATCAGTCATATCACAGTCATATCAGTCATATCAGTCATATCACAGTCATTTCAGTCATGTCAAAGTCACATCAAAGTCATATCACAGTCATATCAGTCATATCACAGTCATATCAAAGTCATATCACAGTCATATCAAAGTCATATCAGTCATATCACAGTCATATCAAAGTCATATCACAGTCATATCACAGTCATATCAGTCATATCACAGTCATATCACAGTCATATCACAGTCATATCACAGTCATATCACAGTCATATCAAAGTCATATCACAGTCATATCAGTCATATCACAGTCATATCAGTCATATCACAGTCATATCACAGTCATTTCACAGTCAAACCACGTCATATCAAAGTCATATCACAGTCATATTAGTCATATCACAGTCATATCACAGTCATATCACAGTCATATCACAGTCATATCAGTCATATCACAGTCATATCAGTCATATCAGTCATATCACAGTCATATCACAGTCATACCACAGTCATATCACAGTCATATCAGTCATATCAGTCATATCACAGTCATATCACAGTCATATCACAGTCATATCACAGTCATATCAGTCATATCAGTCATATCACAGTCATATCACAGTCATATCACAGTCATACCACAGTCATATCAGTCATATCAGTCATATCACAGTCATATCACAGTCATATCACAGTCATACCACAGTCATATCAGTCATATCACAGTCATATCAATCATATCACAGTCATATCAGTAATATTACAGTCATATCACAGTCATGTCACAGTCATGTCACAGTCATATCACAGTCATATCACCCTGCACTATCATCTCAAACATAAATATCAATGTCATGTCTACTTCTGAAAAGCCCGTCAGTAAAGCAATCAAAACAAGCAAGCATCCCAGAAAAGTGCTAAAAATAGCCCAAATTAACATATGTAGCACAAAGAAACAAGGTTCAAGAAATCGATGACTTGCTAGAAACAGATGACATTCATATACTGACTATCTCTGAAACTCACTTAGATAATACCTTTGATGATACAGTGGTAGAAATACATGATTATAACATCTACAGAAAAGACAGAAATGCCAACTGGGGTGGTGTTGCTGTTAATATTCAGAACCACATTCCTGTAAAGCTTAGAGACGATCTCATGTTAAATACTGTTGAAGTAATATGGCTACAGGTTCATCTGCCTCACCTAAAGCCCATTCTGGTGGAAAGCTGATATAGAACACCAAGTGCTAACAGTCAGTATCTGGATAATACTGTCTGCTTTAATAAATGCTTGATAATGTATGTGATATCAACAGAGAGGTATATTTTCTGGGTGACCTAAATATTGACTGGCTTTCAACAAGTTGCTCATTCAAGAAAATGCTTCAAACTGTAACCAGTGTCTGTAACCTGGTTCAGGTTATCAGTCAACCTACGAGGGTATTTACAAACAGCTCGGGAATTAAATCATGCACATGTATTGATCACATCTTTACTAATGCAGCAAAAATCAGCTTTTTGAGTTGTATCCAAATCCATCAGATGTAGTGATCACAATGTGTGTCTATGTATGCGGATGACTCAACACTATAGACGTCAGTTACTACAGCAAATTAAATCGAGTGAAATCCCTTCAACACTTAACAAAGAGCTGCAGTTAGTTTTGGCAGAATAGAATAGAATAGGATATGTTACTAGCTGAGAAGGGAGGGGTCTGCGTGATATTTGGAACAATGTGCTGTACCTTCAACCCAAGTAAGACAGCTCCGGATGGATCAGTGACCAAGGCCCTGGCTGGTTTAACCACATGAGCTCACAAATTGGCAGAGAACTCTGGGGTAGATAATGCTCTAACAAATTGGTTTGATAGTATGTTTAGGAAATGGACAAATGTCATAATCACTGTGTTGTGAGCAACCTCCACCTGTATGAGTGTTTTGGTTCTGTTTGGATGTTGTTTGGTCCCCCTGTGTGAAAGTTTTACTTATCAGGACTCTGGAGAGGTCAGATGGTGAGGTACAGACCGATTTCAAGCTCCGGCCAGTGTGATGATGAATACAGGCCTAGGAGATGGCTCCGTTTCTTTTAACTGCGAGGAGCCAATGTTGGATGAGAATATTTTTGAGGGTTAAGACTGTTTTTTTATGAAGATTGTAATAACATTTACATTTAAGTCATTTAGCAGATGCTCTTATCCAGAGCGACTTACAAATTGGAAAGTTCATACATATTCATCCTGGTCCCCCCGTGGGAAATGAACCCACAACCCTGGCGTTGCAAGCGCCATGCTCTACCAACTGAGCCACACGGGACCGTGTTTTTAAATAAAAACCCTAACAGGAAGTGTTAGGATACCTGATGTAGGCCTAGAACTGTCATTGATGGATAAGGAATGAAAATACACATCTTGGTTTTGGTAGATTGATTTTGAGTGACATTGACAATATTAATATAAATAGGTAATATAAATAATAATATAATATACTAATAATATAAATAGGTAATTTTTTGTAGATGTTTAGGCAATAATTAAAAGGATTCCATCCTGTCACTGTAAAACATGTGGAAATGTGTTTGTATCATAGCTGACAAGGAACTGTGGCAGATAACTTATGACCACTGTGAATCTGATAGCAGGGAAGGAGGTCTCCCCACCCAGAGAGGGGAGAAACCGTTGGGCTTGCAATAGATGGGGTAACATATAGCAGGATATGATTAGCAATGTATTGGTCTGGATTATTCTTGTATACAATTGATGTATCAGTGTGTATTATTTAGTCATTAAGGGTGGATTGATAGGTGAGAATTATCTGTTAATTGAATGATTAGAATATTCCACCCTGAAACATATAATTGTATGGAATTGATTAGAATGTATAAAACCATAATCAATAAATGTGTAGTCCAAGTCAGAATGAGGGTAAAGACAATGTGTCTTTATGGTATTATAAACACAGACTGTCTGAGCTTGGTGCCGACCTGACTAGAGAGAGAGAGAGAGACTTTTGGGAGAGAACGTCTCAAGGACAAGGTCACTAATCTCTGTCGGCTGGGTAGCAGGACGTGGTTGTGTGTCTGTTTGTGTGTGTGTGTGTGTGCGTATGGTTGTGTGTGTGTGGGCGTGAGAAGTCAGTATAAAATTAATTGTTTTGTATTCCTGACTTTAGAACGTTCCGGTGAATAAACCTTTTTGACTATCTATTTCAGCTGGGCCTCCGTCTGTTTCATTCGACCAGGATCTTACAAATTCCGGTTTGCAGACTGAGGAATATAATTAAATTGGGTTATGTACCTTGAGAACAAAATTCTCTTATCAGTTTCAGAATAGGTGGAAAGAAATAATTTTGTCCTAAATATTTCTAAAACTAAAAGCATTGTATTTGGGAAAAATCATTCACTTAACCCTAAACCTCAACTAAATCTCGCAATTAATAATGTGGAAATTGTGCAAGTTGAGGTGACTAAACTGCTTGAAGTAACCCTGGATAGTAAACTGTTATGGTTAAAACATATTGATACAACAGTAGCTAAGATGGGGAGAAGTCTGTCTGTAATAAAGCGCTGCTCTACCTTCTTAACAACAATATTAACAAGGCAGGTCCTACAGGCCCTAGTTTTGTCGCACCTGGACTACTGCCCAGTTGTGTGGTCTGGCCCAAAACAAGGCAGCATGGCTGGCTCTTAAATGTGCATGTAGAGCTAACATCAGTAGTATACAATATCTCATGGCTCAAAGTAGAGGAGAGATTGACTTCATCACTAAGTGTTTTTGTAATAAGTATTGACATGCTAATCACACCGAGCTGTCTGTTTAACTACTAACACACAACACAGAGACCCATGCAGACCCCACAAGACATGCCACCAGAGGTCTCTTCACAGTCCACCCATGCAGACCCCACAAGACATGCCACCAGAGGTCTCTTCACAGTCCACCCATGCAGACCCCACAAGACATGCCACCAGAGGTCTCTTCACAGTCCACCCATGCAGACCCCACAAGACATGCCACCAGAGGTCTCTTCACAGTCCACCCATGCAGACCCCACAAGACATGCCACCAGAGGTCTCTTCACAGTCCACCCATGCAGACCCCACAAGACATGCCACCAGAGGTCTCTTCACAGTCCACCCATGCAGACCCCACAAGACATGCCACCAGAGGTCTCTTCACAGTTCACCCATGCAGACCCCACAAGACATGCCACCAGAGGTCTCTTCACAGTCCACCCATGCATACCCCACAAGACATGCCACCAGAGGTCTCTTCACAGTCCACCCATGCATACCCCACAAGACATGCCACCAAAGGTCTCTTCACAGTCCACCCATGCAGTCCCCACAAGACATGCCACAAGAGGTCTCTTCACAGTCCACCCATGCATACCCCACAAGACATGCCACCAGAGGTCTCTTCACAGTCCACCCATGCATTACCCCACAAGACATGCCACCAGAGGTCTCTTCACAGTCCACCCATGCATACCCCACAAGACATGCCACCAGAGGTCTCTTCACAGTCCACCCATGCATACCCCACAAGACATGCCACCAGAGGTCTCTTCACAGTCCACCCATGCATTACCCCACAAGACATGCCACCAGAGGTCTCTTCACAGTCCACCCATGCATACCCCACAAGACATGCCACCAGAGGTCTCTTCACAGTCCACCCATGCATACCCCACAAGACATGCCACCAGAGGTCTCTTCACAGTCCACCCATGCATTACCCCACAAGACATGCCACCTTAGGTCTCTTCACAGTCCACCCACGCAGACCCCACAAGACATGCCACCAGAGGTCTCTTCACAGTCCACCCATGAATACCCCACAAGACATGCCACCAGAGGTCTCTTCACAGTCCACCCACGCAGACCCCACAAGACATGCCACCAGAGGTCTCTTCACAGTCCACCCACGCAGACCCCACAAGACATGCCACCAGAGGTCTCTTCACAGTCCACCCATGAATACCCCACAAGACATGCCACCAGAGGTCTCTTCACAGTCCACCCATGCAGACCCCACAAGACATGCCACCAGAGGTCTCTTCACAGTCCACCCATGCATACACCACAAGACATGCCACCAGAGGTCTCTTCACAGTCCACCCATCCATACCCCACAAGACATGCCACCAGAGGTCTCTTCACAGTCCACCCATGCATAATCCACCAGACATGACACCAGAGGTCTCTTCACAGTCCACCCATGCATTACCCCACAAGACATGCCACCAGAGGTCTCTTCACAGTCCCCAAGTCCAGAACAGACTATGGGAGGCGCACAGTACTAATCAAATCAAATCAAATCAAATGTGCTTATATAGCCCTTCTTACATCAGCTGATATATCAAAGTGATGTACAGAAACCCAGCCTAAAACCCCAAACAGCAAGCAATGCAGGTGTAGAAGCACGGTGGCTAGGAAGAACTCCCTAGAAAGGCCAACACCTAGGAAGAAACCTAGAGAGGAACCAGGCTATGAGGGGTGGCCAGTCCTCTTCTGGCTGTGCCGGGTGGAGATTATAACAGAACATGGCCAAGATGTTCAAATGTTCATAGATGACCAGCAGGGTCAGATAATAATAATCACAGTAGTTGTCGAGGGTGCAACAAGTCAGCACCTCAGGAGTAAATGTCAGTTGGCTTTTCATAGCCGATCATTGAGACTCTACCGCTCCTCTGCTGTCTCTAGAGAGTTGAAAACAGAAGGTCTGGGACAGGTAGCACGTCCGGTGAACATTTTCAGGCCCGAAATGGTTTTACTTCTTTGCACGACTCTATTGCAGATAATCATGTTCCGTTCAAGACACTAGGGTTTAAAGGATTGAGCTAATACCTGGTTCACAAATTAACTATCAGAGAAACTTCAGGAGACAAATGTAACTTGGGATAAGGCAAGTCTGACTGGCAGTCCTTCAGACACTTGAGAAATAGATGTCTATCCCTGGTTAGAAAAGCAAAAACAACACACTTCTTGAACTGTGTATCTGAGAATGGTGGGAATCCAGCAGCCTTTCAGGGACGTCGTAAAATCTCTGAAACAAAACTCCACCCCTTCATTACCACAGCAGGTTATGACAGCCTCTGGTGCCATAACAGATAAGACGGACATTTGTGGTGCTTTTAATAATCACTTTGCCTCAGCGGGCCACTCTGATTCCAGCAGAGGGACTCCTTTACACACCTCGAGCCAGGTATCAGAGTACATTAAATTCCCAGATCCAAATTCCTCATTTTAATTTCAACCATTTGATGTCTGTGATGTGCTAAGTGCTTTATTGAAGATGGATGTAAAAGAATCCACTGGGGTCGACTCACTTGATCCCGTTTATGCTGCAGCTGTCTGTCCCACTTATTGCAGAATCATTGGTCCATATTTTTTAACTTGACAATTGTTTCTAGGCTTATGCCTAAGATCTGGAAAAAACGCACAAATCCTCCCCCTACTGACTTGTATAACAAATGTCCAATTTCCAGGCTTTCTTGCCTTGCCACAGTTTTAGACGTCAACTCTCAGCTTAGAACTTTTAAAACTTTATTTAACATTTATTTAATCAGACATGTCAGTTAAGAACTAATTCTTATTTACAATGACGGCCCCAATGGGGAACAGTGGGTTAACTGCCTTGTTCAGGGGAAGAATGACAGATTTTTTACTTTGTCAGCTCGGGGAATTCGATCCAGCAACTTTTCAATTAGTGGACCCAACGCTCTATCCACTAGGCTACCTGCCACCCCTCCACTCTAACCACTAGACTACCTGCCTCTCTAACCACTAGACTACCTGCCTCTCTAACCACTAGACTACCTGCCTCTCTAACCATTAGACTACCTGCCTCTCTAACCGCCAGGCTACCTGCCTCTCTAACCACTAGGCTACCTGCCGCTCTAACCACTAGGCTACCTGCCTCTCTAACCACTAGACTACCTGCCTCTCTAACCACTAGTCTACCTGCCTCTCTAACCACTAGGCTACCTGCCTCTCTAACCATTAGACTACCTGCCTCTCAAACCACTAGACTACCTGCCTCTCTAACCACTAGGCTACCTGCCTCTCTAACCGCCAGGCTACCTGCCTCTCTAACCACTAGGCTACCTGCCGCTCTAACCACTAGGCTACCTGCCTCTCTAACCACTAGACTACCTGCCTCTCTAACCACTAGACTACCTGCCTCCTCTAACCACTAGGCTTCCTGCCTCTCTAACCACTAGACTACCTGCCTCTCTAACCACTAGTCTACCTGCCTCTCTAACCACTAGGCTACCTGCCTCTCTAACCACTAGGCTACCTGCCTCTCTAACCACTAGACTACCTGCCTCTCTAACCACTAGTCTACCTGCCTCTCTAACGACTAGGCTACCTGCCTCTCTAACCACTAGGCTACCTGCCTCTCTAACCACTAGGCTACCTGCCTCTCTAACCACTAGGCTACCTGCCTCTCTAACCACTAGTCTACCTGCCTCTCTAACCACTAGGCTACCTGCCTCTCTAACCACTAGGCTACCTGCCTCTCTAACCACTAGGCTACCTGCCTCTCTAACCACTAGACTACCTGCCTCTCTAACCACTAGGCTACCTGCCTCTCTAACCACTAGACTACCTGCCGCTCTAACCACTAGACTACCTGCCTCTCTAACCACTAGACTACCTGCCTCTCTAACCACTAGACTACCTGCCTCTCTAACCACTAGGCTACCTGCCTCTCTAACCACTAGGCTACCTGCCTCTCTAACCACTAGGCTACCTGCCTCTCTAACCACTAGGCTACCTGCCTCTCTAACCACTAGGCTACCTGCCTCTCTAACCACTAGGCTACCTGCCTCTCTAACCACTAGGCTACCTGCCTCTCTAACCACTAGGCTACCTGCCTCTCTAACCACTAGGCTACCTGCCTCTCTAACCACTAGGCTACCTGCCTCTCTAACCACTAGGCTACCTGCCTCTCTAACCACTAGGCTACCTGCCTCTCTAACCACTAGGCTACCTGCCTCTCTAACCACTAGACTACCTGCCTCTCTAACCACTAGGCTACCTGCCTCTCTAACCACTAGGCTACCTGCCTCTCTAACCACTAGGCTACCTGCCTCTCTAACCACTAGGCTACCTGCCTCTCTAACCACTAGGCTACCTGCCTCTCTAACCACTAGGCTACCTGCCTCTCTAACCACTAGGCTACCTGCTGCCCCTATTCTTAGTGAGCACCAGTCTGGTTTAAGATCTGCACATAGCTCTGTTTCAGCAGCTACACTTTCTTTAGATCCTGGACTATATTGTTATAACCATAGAAATCATTGTGCTGCCTTATTTATTGACCTGTGAAATGCATTTGATACGGTTGACCATTTTTTTACTTGTTCAAAGATTGTCTGAAATAGGGCTAGATCAGGCTTCTTGCAATTGGCTTAATAACTTTCTAACGGACAGGAGAAAAAAAAAAACGGTGTGCTTCCTGACGGTATAAAACCTAGTTTCCTCGATATTCTGAATGGTGTGCCGCCGGGGTCGATTTACGTCCCTGCTCTCTTCACTATTTCTATAAATTGATCTATCTGTTAAAACCTCTGACGTTCATTTCTACGTTTAACGACACAGTTATTTACTCCTGTTGCCCCTTTAGTACAGCAGGCCATTCAAAACCTTCACAACCCTTTGACTCTTTAGTACAGCAGGCCATTCAAAACCTTCACAACCCTTTGACTCTTTAGTACAGCAGGCCATTCAAAACCTTCACAACCCTTTGACTCTTTAGTACAGCAGGCCATTCAAAACCTTCACAACCCTTTGACTCTTTAGCACAGCAGGCCATTCAAAACCTTCACAACCCTTTGACTCTTTAGTACAGCAGGCCATTCAAAACCTTCACAACCCTTTGACTCTTTAGTACAGCAGGCCATTCAAAACCTTCACAACCCTTTGACTCTTTAGTACAGCAGGCCATTCAAAACCTTCACAACCCTTTGACTCTTTAGTACAGCAGGCCATTCAAAACCTTCACAACCCTTTGACTCAATTACAACATGGCTTACTGATCTAATGCTAAATACGAATTAAACCAACTTCATGTTGTTGTCGAGGGTCTCGTCATAGGGACTCTGAGGACCGGCGTAGTCGCACCATTGAAGGAAGCCCAAATGGAGCAAGTTCCACATTATAAGTACTTGTGTAGTTCAATCATCAACATCAAGTTTTTTTTATATAGCCCTTCGTACATCAGCTAATATCTCAAAGTGCTGTACAGAAACCCCCAGCCTAAAACCCCAAACAGCAAGCAATGCAGGTGTAGAAGCATGGCGGCTAGGAAAAACTCCCTAGAAAGGCCCAGAACCTAGGAAGAAACCTAGAGAGGAACCAGGCTATGAGGGGTGGCCAGTCCTCTTCTGGCTGTGCCGGGTGGAGATTAGTCTTTTTGCTGTCACACCTCATTTAAAGTGTATCAATAAATAATCATATTATGTATGACCTAGCAGATCAACAATTGCACATTGTTTTAAAGCACACTTTTACAAGCCTCAGTCACAAATGACAACTCCAATAAGCCCCATATGGTGAACGACATTTGAACAAGAGGTTTGTAGAATCATCATGACTTTTTTGTGTTTTCAGTTCATCGTTACTCCGCTAGGGGTCCTGTGTGCGCTGGGCATTAATGACTCAAATAAACAAAATATTTTGTTCTTTTGACTGAGCGAGTCTAAAAAGATCACAGTCAGTAAAAAAAGAGCAGAACTTCTCATCGACCGGCCGTCTGCCTGGAGTGAAGTACAGAAGATCAACAGCAGAGGGAGCTCTTTACTAACCAACACAGATGGACTCCAGTCACGTCTCAGGAAGTTAGAGCATACCTTTACTTCAATGGAAATGTGTTGAGTTACAGTTTTTCTGAAATGTATATTAGCATTTTTTTTTGGAACAAATGTTGTCGATTTTTCAAAACAGAGTTCACATGACACCGTAACTCTGTGGCCTTTTGCAAATCAATAAATGTGTTTTCAAAATGTACTTTCCTTCTCAAAACATAAAAGCATTCATCTAAACTATATTATACCGTCAAAATTGCTAAAGACAATGACTTCCTGCAAAAGATTAACACAGCCGTCTTCTTTGGGGAGACAGGTAGCCTAGTCGTTAGAGCGTTGGGCCAGTAACCAAAAGGTTGCTGCATTGACTCCCAGAGCTGTCAAGGTAAAATCTGTCTTTCTCCCCCTGAAGAGAGTTAACCCACTGTTTCCCGTTAGGCCGTCATTGTAAATAATAATTGGTTCTTAACTGACTTGGCTTCTTAAATAAAAATAGAAAAACACTTGAGTGCAAGCAGACAAAACAGAAAGTTAGTCTCTTTTAAAAAATCCCAATAGATCACACAATGTTCTATGCAGTCAATAAATCATGAAGATCAAAATTGAAAGTAAAAATTATCCAAATGAATTATGGGATATTTCTCTCCTTTTATGCATATTTCAGCAAACAATTTCATACACATCAAATCAGATATTATTCCTGATCTATAAAAAATAATTAAAAAAATAAGCACATTGTGTGCAGAATTCATTCATAGGTATCATCAAAATCCAATTCCATGTATTTAATATAAAGGCTGTTTTTGGCTCATTGTTTTGAAGATTTTCCAAACAGAAACAGACACAGACACAGACACAGAAACAGAAATAGAAACAGACAAAGAAACAGACACAGTAACAGACAAAGAAACAGACACAGACACAGAAACAGACACAGACACAGAAACAGACACAGAAACAGACACAGAAACAGACACAGACACAGAAACAGACACAGACACAGATACAGACACAGAAACAGACACAGACACAGAAACAGACACAGACACAGACACAGACACAGACACAGAAACAGACACAGACACAGAAACAGACACAGACACAGACACAGACACAGACACAGACACAGACACAGAAACAGACACAGACACAGAAACAGACACAGACACAGACACAGACACAGACACAGTAACAGATACAGAAACAGACACAGACACAGACACAGACACAGTAACAGATACAGACACAGAAACAGACACAGAAACAGAAATAGAAACAGACACAGAAACAGACACAGAAACAGACACAGACACAGACACAGACACAGACACAGACACAGAGACAGACACAGAAACAGACACAGACACAGAAACAGACACAGAAACAGACACAGACACAGAAACAGACACAGACACAGACACAGAAACAGAAACAGACACAGAAACAGACACAGAAACAGAAACAGACACAGAAACAGACACAGACACAGAAACAGACACAGAAACAGAAATAGAAACAGACACAGAAACAGACACAGACACAGACACAGAAACAGACACAGACACAGAAACAGACACAGAAACAGAAATAGAAACAGACAAAGAAACAGACACAGACACAGACACAGAAACAGACACAGAAACAGACACAGACACAGACACAGACACAGAAACAGACACAGACACAGAAACAGACACAGAAACAGAAATAGAGGGACAGAGGGACTCCTTTACACACCTCGAGCCAGGTTGCAGAGTACATTAAATTCCCAGATCCAAATTCCTCATTTTAATTTCAACCATTTGATGTCTGTGATGTGCTAAGTGCTTTATTGAAGATGGATGTAACAGAATCCGCTGGGGTTGACTCACTTGATCCCGTTTATGCTGCAGCTGCCTGTCCCACTTATTGCAGAATCATTGGTCCATATTTTTTAACTTGACAATTGTTTCTAGGCTTATGCCTAAGATCTGGAAAAAACGCACAAATCCTCCCCCTACTGACTTGTATAACAAATGTCCAATTTCCAGGCTTTCTTGCCTTGCCACAGTTTAGATGTCAACTCTCAGCTTAGAACTTTTAAAACTTTATTTAACATTTTTTTAATCAGACAAGTCAGTTAAGAACTAATTCTTATTTACAATGACGGCCCCAATGGGGAACAGTGGGTTAACTGACTTGTTCAGGGGAAGAACGACAGATTTTTTACTTTGTCAGCTCGGGGAATTCGATCCAGCAACTTTTCACTTAGTGGACCCATCGCTCTATCCACTAGGCTACCTGCCACCCCTCTCCTCTAACCACTAGACTACCTGCCTCCTCTAACCACTAGGCTACCTGCCTCTCTAACCACTAGACTACCTGCCTCTCTAACCACTAGACTGCCTGCCTCCTCTAACCACTAGGCTACCTGCCTCTCTAACCACTAGACTACCTGCCTCTCTAACCACTAGACTACCTGCCTCCTCTAACCACTAGGCTACCTGCCTCTCTAACCACTAGACTACCTGCCTCTCTAACCACTAGACTACCTGCCTCTCTAACCACTAGGCTACCTGCCTCTCTAACCACTAGACTACCGGCCTCTCTAACCACTAGGCTACCTGCCACCCCTCCTCTCTAACCACTAGACTACCTGCCTCTCTAACCACTAGACTACCTGCCTCCTCTAACCACTAGACTACCTGCCTCTCTAACCACTAGACTACCTGCCTCTCTAACCACTAGGCTACCTGCCTCTCTAACCACTAGGCTACCTGCCTCTCTAACCACTAGGCTACCTGCCTCTCTAACCACTAGGCTACCTGCCTCTCTAACCACTAGGCTACCTGCCTCTCTAACCACGAGACTACCTGCCGCTCTAACCACTAGGCTACCTGCCTCTCTAACCACTAGGCTACCTGCCTCTCTAACCACTAGGCTACCTGCCTCTCTAACCACTAGACTACCTGCCTCTCTAAACACTAGACTACCTGCCTCTCTAACCACTAGACTACCTGCCGCTCTAACCACTAGACTACCTGCCTCCTCTAACCGCCAGGCTACCTGCCTCTCTAACCACTAGACTACCTGCCTCTCTAACCACTAGGCTACCTGCCTCTCTAACCGCCAGGCTACCTGCCTCTCTAACCGCTAGGCTACCTGCCGCTCTAACCACTAGGCTACCTGCCTCTCTAACCACTAGGCTACCTGCCTCTCTAACCACTAGGCTACCTGCCTCTCTACCCACTAGGCTACCTGCCGCTCTAACCACTAGACTACCTGCCTCCTCTAACCACTAGACTACCTGCCTCTCTAACCACTAGACTACCTGCCTCCTCTAACCACTAGGCTACCTGCCTCCTCTAACCACTAGGGTACCTGCCTCTCTAACCACTAGGCTACCTGCCTCTCTAACCACTAGGCTACCTGCCTCTCTAACCACTAGGCTACCTGCCTCTCTAACCACTAGGCTACCTGCTGCCCCTATTCTTAGTGGGCACCAGTCTGGTTTAAGATCTGCACATAGTTCTGTTTCAGCAGCTACACTTTCTTTAGATCCTGGACTATATTATTAAAACCATAAAAATCATTGTGCTGCCTTATTTATTGACCTGTGAAATGCATTTGATACGTTTGACCATTTTTTACTTCTTCAAAGATTGTCTGAAATAGGGCTAGATCAGGCTTCTTGCAATTGGCTTAATAACTTTCTAACGGACAGGAGAAAAAAAAACGGTGTGCTTCCTGACGGTATAAAACCTAGTTTCCTCGATATTCTGAATGGTGTGCCGCAGGGGTCGATTTACGTCCCTGCTCTCTTCACTATTTCTATAAATTGATCTATCTGTTAAAACCTCTGACGTTCATTTCTACGTTTAACGACACAGTTATTTACTCCTGTTGCCCTTTTAGTACAGCAGGCCATTCAAAACCTTCACAACCCTTTGACTCTTTAGTACAGCAGGCCATTCAAAACCTTCACAACCCTTTGACTCTTTAGTACAGCAGGCCATTCAAAACCTTCACAACCCTTTGACTCTTTAGTACAGCAGGCCATTCAAAACCTTCACAACCCTTTGACTCTTTAGTACAGCAGGCCATTCAAAACCTTCACAACCCTTTGACTCAATTACAACATGGCTTACTGATCTAATGCTAAATACGAATTAAACCAACTTCATGTTGTTGTCGAGGGTCTCGTCATAGGGACTCTGAGGACCGGCGTAGTCGCACCATTGAAGGAAGCCCAAATGGAGCAAGTTCCACATTATAAGTACTTGTGTAGTTCAATCATCAACATCAAGTTTATTTTATATAGCCCTTTGTACATCAGCTAATATCTCAAAGTGCTGTACAGAAACCCCCAGCCTAAAACCCCAAACAGCAAGCAATGCAGGTGTAGAAGCATGGCGGCTAGGAAAAACTCCCTAGAAAGGCCCAGAACCTAGGAAGAAACCTAGAGAGGAACCAGGCTATGAGGGGTGGCCAGTCCTCTTCTGGCTGTGCCGGGTGGAGATTAGTCTGTTTGCTGTCACACCTCATTTAAAGTGTATCAATAAATAATCATATTATGTATGACCTAGCAGATCAACAAATGCACATTGTTTTAAAGCACACTTTTACAAGCCTCAGTCACAAATGACAACTCCAATAAGCCCCATATGGTGAACGACATTTGAACAAGAGGTTTGTAGAATCATCATGACTTTTTTGTGTTTTCAGTTCATCGTTACTCCGCTAGGGGTCCTGTGTGCGCTGGGCATTAATGACTCAAATAAACAAAATATTTTGTTCTTTTGACTGAGCGAGTCTAAAAAGATCACAGTCAGTAAAAAAAGAGCAGAACTTCTCATCGACCGGCCGTCTGCCTGGAGTGAAGTACAGAAGATCAACAGCAGAGGGAGCTCTTTACTAACCAACACAGATGGACTCCAGTCACGTCTCAGGAAGTTAGAGCATACCTTTACTTCAATGGAAATGTGTTGAGTTACAGTTTTTCTGAAATGTATATTAGCATTTTTTTTTTGGAACAAATATTGTCGATTTTTCAAAACAGAGTTCACATGACACTGTAACTCTGTGACCTTTTGCAAATCAATAAATGTGTTTTCAAAATGTACTTTCCTTCTCAAAACATAAAAGCATTCATCTAAACTATATTATACCGTCAAAATTGCTAAAGACAATGACTTCCTGCAAAAGATTAACACAGCCATCTTCTTTGGGGAGACAGGTTGCCTAGTCGTTAGAGCGTTGGGCCAGTAACCAAAAGGTTGCTGCATTGACTCCCAGAGCTGTCAAGGTAAAATCTGTCTTTCTCCCCCTGAAGAGAGTTAACCCACTGTTTCCCGTTAGGCCGTCATTGTAAATAATAATTGGTTCTTAACTGACTTGGCTTCTTAAATAAAAATAGAAAAACACTTGAGTGCAAGCAGACAAAACAGAAAGTTAGTCTCTTTTAAAAAATCCCAATAGATCACACAATGTTCTATGCAGTCAATAAATCATGAAGATCAAAATTGAAAGTAAAAATTATCCAAATGAATTATGGGATATTTCTCTCCTTTTATGCATATTTCAGCAAACAATTTCATACACATCAAATCAGATATTATTCCTGATCTATAAAAAATAAATAAAAAAATAAGCACATTGTGTGCAGAATTCATTCATAGGTATCATCAAAATCCAATTCCATGTATTTAATATAAAGGTTGTTTTTGGCTCATTGTTTTGAAGATTTTCCAAACAGAAACAGACACAGACACAGACACAGAAACAGAAATAGAAACAGACACAGAAACAGACACAGAAACAGACACAGACACAGACACAGACACAGTAACAGACACAGACACAGTAACAGAAACAGAAACAGAAACAGACACAGACACAGAAACAGACACAGAAACAGACACAGACACAGACACAGACACAGAAACAGACACAGACACAGACACAGACACAGAAACAGACACAGAAACAGACACAGTAACAGACACAGAAACAGACACAGAAACAGACACAGACACAGTAACAGACACAGAAACAGACACAGACACAGACACAGAAACAAACACAGAAACAGACACAGACACAGACACAGAAACAAACACAGAAACAGACACAGAAACAGACACAGACACAGAAACAGACACAGAAACAGACACAGACACAGACACAGACACAGACACAGACACAGTAACAGAAACAGACACAGACACAGACACAGTAACAGACACAGACACAGAAACAGACACAGACACAGACACAGACACAGACACAGACACAGACACAGACACAGAAACAGACACAGACACAGACACAGACACAGACACAGACACAGACACAGACACAGACACAGACACAGACACAGAAACAGAAACAGACACAGACACAGACACAGTAACAGAAACAGACACAGACACAGAAATAGAAACAGACACAGTAACAGAAACAGACACAGACACAGACACAGAAACAGACACAGACACAGAAACAGACACAGACACAGACACAGGGAAATGTCAACTGATACGAATCTCTAGCAGGGATCATCAACACGATTCAGCTGCGGGACAATTTCTTTGCTTGACCGCATGGTCGGGGGGGGGGGGGGGCATATTTACAAATCATTTGTAGATGACAAATTGACCTCAAGAAGCCCAAACAAATATAATGTTTGACTAAAACATAATCATTTTAAACCTCGCTTACATTTGTATACAATCACACGTTTCTCTCAATTATGCGTAGGAATACTTGGGAACAGATTTCTTAAATTTAAATCAATTGGAGCTGAGAGTTCCTGGTGTTTTTAAGGATAATATGCCCCCTAAGTTTATTTTGCTCAGAAAACCTTTTGGGGGTGGGGGTCAAATAAAACTACACGCGAGCCAAATACGGTTAGGGAATCCTGATGTACTGAGGCTGAACTCTAAAGCAAAGCCCTATAGTGGAAGGTCCCACTGTCAACGACGATGCTTTAGAAGAATCCAAAGTTATTTAGAAGTAACCCAAATTCATTCTCTGCATCTCCACATATCTGAAATACTGTATAAAAAAATCAAATCTATCAGTCAGACATGACCTAGATCTTTCCTATAAATTTCACATGACTTTGATGGTGTTATTGAGAATTTAGTGCAGTACTATAGTGAACACAATTGCACACGTTTCTCTTCTGACTAAAACAATGTGCTATTTTTCCAAAAAGATCGTCTCTAAGATATGCATGTCAGGTACTAAAGGTAAGACAATGATCAGAAGTTATATAAATGTATTTGAGCATTTGCTGTTGCTCTCTATAGAAATGTTTCAACACAGATGCCAAAATTACATAAACAGATAAATCAGATCAAATCAAAGTTTATTTGTCACGTGCACCGAATACAACAGGTGTAGTAGACCTTACAGTGACATGCTGAATACAACAGGTGTAGTAGACCTTACAGTGACATGCTGAATACAACAGGTGTAGTAGACCTCACAGTGAAATGCTGAATACAACAGGTGTAGTAGACCTTACAGTGAAATGCCGAATACAACAGGTGTAGTAGACCTCACAGTGAAATGCTGAATACAACAGGTGTAGTAGACCTCACAGTGAAATGCTGAATACAACAGGTGTAGTAGACCTCACAGTGACATGCTGAATACAACAGGTGTAGTAGACCTTACAGTGAAATGCTGAATACAACAGGTGTAGTAGACCTCACAGTGAAATGCTGAATACAACAGGTGTAGTAGACCTCACAGTGAAATGCTGAATACAACAGGTGTAGTAGACCTTACAGTGAAATGCTGAATACAACAGGTGTAGTAGACCTTACAGTGAAATGCTGAATACAACAGGTGTAGTAGACCTTACAGTGAAATGCTGAATACAAGAGGTGTAGTAGACCTTACAGTGAAATGCAGAATACAACAGGTGTAGTAGACCTCACAGTGAAATGCTGAATACAACAGGTGTAGTAGACCTTACAGTGAAATGCTGAATAGAACAGGTGTAGACCTCACAGTGAAATGCTGAATACAACAGGTGTAGTAGACCTTACAGTGAAATGTTGAATACAACAGGTGTAGTAGACCTTACAGTGAAATGCAGAATACAACAGGTGTAGTAGACCTTACAGTGAAATGCTGAATACAACAGGTGTAGTAGACCTCACAGTGAAATGCTGAATACAACAGGTAGACCTTACAGTGAAATGCTGAATACAACAGGTATAGTAGACCTCACAGTGAAATGCTGAATACAACAGGTGTAGTAGACCTTACAGTGAAATGCCGAATACAACAGGTGTAGTAGACCTCACAGTGAAATGCTGAATACAACAGGTGTAGTAGACCTCACAGTGAAATGCTGAATACAACAGGTGTAGTAGACCTCACAGTGACATGCTGAATACAACAGGTGTAGTAGACCTTACAGTGAAATGCTGAATACAACAGGTGTAGTAGACCTTACAGTGAAATACTGAATACAACAGGTGTAGTAGACCTTACAGTGAAATGCTGAATACAACAGGTGTAGTAGACCTTACAGTGAAATGCTGAATACAACAGGTGTAGTAGACCTTACAGTGAAATGCTGAATACAAGAGGTGTAGTAGACCTTACAGTGAAATGCTGAATACAACAGGTGTAGTAGACCTTACAGTGAAATGCTGAATACAACAGGTGTAGTAGACCTCACAGTGAAATGCTGAATACAACAGGTGTAGTAGACCTTACAGTGAAATGCTGAATAGAACAGGTGTAGACCTCACAGTGAAATGCTGAATACAACAGGTGTAGTAGACCTTACAGTGAAATGCTGAATACAACAGGTGTAGTAGACCTTACAGTGAAATGCTGAATCCAACAGGTGTAGTAGACCTCACAGTGAAACGGTTACTTACAGGCTCTAACAAACTATGGAAAAAAGGGCATTAGGTGAACAATAGGTAAGTAGAGAAATAAAAACAACCTTAAAAAGAATGTGAAAAATAACAGTAGCAGGATATAAAATTAGCGAGGCTACATACAGACACCGGTTAGTCAGGCTGATTGAGGTAGTATGTACATGTAGGTATCGTTAAAGTGACTACGCATATATGATGAACAGAGAGTAGCAGTAGCGTAAAAGAGGGGTTGGTGGGTGGTGGGTGGGACACAATGCAGATAGCCCGGTTAGTCAATGTGCGGGATCACTGGTTGGTTGGCCCAGTTGAGGTAGTATGTACATGAACGTATAGTTAAAGTGACTGTATGATAAACAGAGAGTAGCAGCAGTGTAAAGAATCAACACAGCTGAACCTCTGTCCTTCATTTGATTTATTTAAGGATTAGAAAACAAATAATATAACTGATAAAAAAAACACATTGAAGTTGACAAGAATGGTATTTTATTAAAAACCTCTTATCAAGATGAATGGGAAAATAGTGTGTGTGTGTGTGTGTGTGTGTGTGTGTGTGTGTGTGTGTGTGTGTGTGTGTGTGTGTGTGTGTGTGTGTGTGTGTGTGTGTGTTTGTGTCAGACGTACAACAATCAAAGAGTTTTCTAGCATAGATAGGTAGATAAACAGAGGAAACAGAGGTAACAGGAAACAGGAAACAGGAAACAGAGGAAACAGATGTAACAGAGGTAACAGAGGTAACAGAGGAAACAGGTAAAGGAAACAGAGGTAACAGATGAAACAGAGGAAACAGGAAACAGGAAACAGGAAACAGAGGAAACAGAGAAAACAGAGGAAACAGAGGTAACAGAGGAAACAGGAAACAGGAAACAGAGGTAACAGATGAAACAGATGAAACAGGAAACAGGAAACAGGAAACAGGAAACAGGAAACAGAAAAAACAGAGGTAACAGAGGTAACAGAGGAAACAGAGGAAACAGGTACATAGGAAACAGGTAACAGAGGTAACAGAGGTAACCGAGGAAACAGAGGAAACAGAGGAAACAGGTACATAGGAAACAGGTACATAGGTACATAGGAAACAGAGGTAACAGGAAACAGGAAACAGGAAACAGAGGAAACAGAGGAAACAGAGGTAACAGAGGAAACAGAGGAAACAGAGGAAACAGAGGAAACAGAGGAAACAGGAAAAAGGAAAAAGGAGACATGAAAACAGGAAACAGAGGTAACAGGAAACAGGAAACAGAGGTAACAGAGGAAACAGAGGAAACAGAGGAAACAGTGATAACAAGAAACAGAGGAAACAGAGGAAACGGAGGAAACATAGGAAACAGAGGAAACAGGTACATAGGAAACAGGTACATAGGTACATAGGAAACAGAGGTAACAGAGGTAACAGAGGTAACAGAGGAAACAGAGGAAACAGGAAACAGAGGTAACAGAGGAAACAGAGGTAACAGAGGTAACAGAGGAAACAGAGGAAACAGGTAACAGGAAACAGGAAACAGGAAACAGAGGTAACAGAGGAAACAGAGGAAACAGGTAACAGAGGAAACAGAGGAAACAGAGGTAACAGAGGAAACAGAGGAAACAGAGGAAACACGTAACAGGAAACAGGAAACAGAGGTAACAGAGGAAACAGAGGTAACAGAGGTAACAGAGGAAACAGAGGAAACAGGTAACAGGAAACAGGAAACAGAGGTAACAGAGGAAACAGAGGAAACAGGTAACAGGAAACAGGAAACATAGGTAACAGAGGAAACAGAGGAAACAGGTAACAGGAAACAGGAAACAGAGGTAACAGAGGAAACAGAGGTAACAGAGGAAACAGAGATAACAGAGGAAACAGAGGTAACAGAGGAAACAGAGGAATCAGAGGAAACAGAGGTAACATAGGTAACATAGGTAACCGAGGAAACAGAGGAAACAGGAAACAGAGGGAACAGAGGAAACAGGTACATAGGAAACAGGTACATAGGTAACAGAGGTAACAGAGGTAACAGAGGTAACAGAGGAAACAGAGGAAACAGGAAAAAGGAAACATGAAAACAGGAAACAGAGGTAACAGAGGAAACAGAGGAAACAGAGGAAACAGGTAACAGAGGTAACAGAGGAAACAGAGGAAACAGGAAACAGGAAACAGAGGAAACAGAGGAAACAGAGGAAACAGAGGAAACAGAGGAAACAGAGAAAACAGGAAACAGAGGAAACAGAAGTAACAGAGGAAACAGAGGAAACAGAGAAAACAGAGGAAACAGAGGAAACAGAGGAAAAACAGGAAACAGAGGAAACATGAAACAGAGGAAACAGAGGAAACAGAGGAAACAGAGGAAACAGAGGAAACAGGAAACAGAGAAAACAGAGGAAACAGAGGAAACAGAGGAAACAGAGGAAACAGAGGAAACAGAGGACACAGGAAACAGAGGAAACAGGAAACAGAGGAAACAGGAAACAGAGGAAACAGGAAACAGAGGAAACAGAGGAAACAGAGGTTACAGAAGTAACAGAGGAAACAGAAGTAACAGAGGAAAAACCCTTCCGTTCTCTCTCTGAAGTTCATTGAGCATTTCATGGCTGTGCAAGGTGAATGTGATGTCTGTCAGATCTGGTGAAGGATTCATTCACAGAAGTCAGCTTTCCTTTCACACACACACACACACACACACACACACACACACACACACACACACACACACACACACACACACACACACACACACACACACACACACACACACACACACACATAAACACACACACACACACACACACACACACACACACACACACACACACACACACACACACACACACACACACACACACACACACACACACACACACACACACACACTAAATCTTAACAGTTTTACGATATTCACTTGTGGGATTTCAAAAATGCCATTCCAATTTGCCATTCCCAAACGTGTCATTCCCCAACAACACCCTATTGTGACAGACCTAGAATGCATCCCAAATAGCACACTATCCCCTATATAGTGCACTACTTTTATTAAACATCACCTTATAGCCCCTATGGACATGGTCAAAAGTAGTGCACTACATAAGAGATAGGGTGTCATTTGCGACGCGGTTCAAATGACAGGAGATCACAAGCAGCTAACTTTCCTGATGCAATAAAAAACATAATGTCCTAGTGGATATCACCCAGCCATAGTCCTAGAGGATGTCACCCAGCCATAGTCCTAGAGGATGTCACCCAGCCATAGTCCTAGAGGATGTCACCCAGCCATAGTCCTAGAGGATGTCACCCAGCCATAGTCCTAGAGGATGTCACCCAGCCATAGTCCTAGAGGATGTCACCCAGCCATAGTCCTAGAGGATGTCACCCAGCCCTAGTCCTAGAGGATGTCACCCAGCCATAGTCCTAGAGGATGTCACCCAGCCATAGTCCTAGAGGATGTCACCCAGCCCTAGTCCTAGAGGATGTCACCCAGCCATAGTCCTAGAGGATGTCACCCAGCCATAGTCCTAGAGGATGTCACCCAGCCCTAGTCCTAGAGGATATCACCCAGCCATAGTCCTAGAGGATGTCACCCAGCCCTACTCCTAGAGGATGTCACCCAGCCATAGTCCTAGAGGATGTCACCCAGCCATAGTCCTAGAGGATGTCACCCAGCCCTAGTCCTAGAGGATGTCACCCAGCCATAGTCCTAGAGGATGTCACCCAGCCATAGTCCTAGAGGATGTCACCCAGCCATAGTCCTAGAGGATGTCACCCAGCCATAGTCCTAGAGGATGTCACCCAGCCCTAGTCCTAGTGGATATCACCCAGCCCTACTCCTAGAGGATATCACCCAGCCCTACTCCTAGAGGATGTCACCCAGCCATAGTCCTAGAGGATGTCACCCAGCCCTACTCCTAGAGGATATCACCCAGCCCTACTCCTAGAGGATATCACCCAGCCCTACTCCTAGAGGATATCACCCAGCCCTAGTCCTAGTGGATATCACCCAGCCCTAGTCCTAGTGCATATCACCCAGGCCTAGTCCTAGTGGATATCACCCAGGCCTAGGCCTAGTGGGTATCACCCAGCCCTACTCCTAGAGGGTATCACCCAGGCCTAGTCCTAGTGGATATCACCCAGGCCTAGTCCTAGTGGATATCACCCAGCCCTAGTCCTAGTGGATATCACCCAGGCCTAGTCCTAGTGGATATCACCCAGGCCTAGTCCTAGTGGATATCACCCAGGCCTAGTCCTAGTGGATATCACCCAGGCCTAGTCCTAGTGGATATCACCCAGCCCTAGTCCTAGTGGATATCACCCAGGCCTAGTCCTAGTGGATATCACCCAGGCCTAGTCCTAGTGGATATCACCCAGCCCTAGTCCTAGAGGATATCACCCAGGCCTAGTCCTAGAGGATATCACCCAGGCCTAGTCCTAGTGGATATCACCCAGCCCTAGTCCTAGTGGATATCACCCAGGCCTAGTCCTAGTGGATATCACCCAGGCCTAGTCCTAGTGGATATCACCCAGGCCTAGTCCTAGTGGATATCACCCAGCCCTGATGCTAGTGGATATCACCCAGGCCTAGTCCTAGTGGATATCACCCAGGCCTAGTCCTAGTGGATATCACCCAGCCCTGATCCTAGAGGATATCACCCAGGCCTAGGCCTAGTGGGTATCACCCAGCCCTAGTCCTAGTGGATATCACCCAGGCCTAGTCCTAGTGGATATCACCCAGCCCTAGTCCTAGAGGATATCACCCAGCCCTAGTCCTAGAGGATATCACCCAGCCCTACTCCTAGAGGATATCACCCAGCCCTAGTCCTATAGGATATCACCCAGCCCTAGTCCTAGTGCATATCACCCAGCCCTAATCCTAGAGGATATCACCCAGGCCTAGTCCTAGTGGATATCACCCAGCCCTAGTCCTAGTGCATATCACCCAGCCCTACTCCTAGAGGATATCACCCAGCCCTGATCCTAGTGCATATCACCCAGCCCTACTCCTAGAGGATATCACCCAGCCCTAGTCCTATAGGATATCACCCAGCCCTAGTCCTAGTGCATATCACCCAGCCCTACTCCTAGAGGATATCACCCAGGCCTAGTCCTAGTGGATATCACCCAGCCCTACTCCTAGAGGATATCACCCAGCCCTAGTCCTAGTGCATATCACCCAGCCCTACTCCTAGAGGATATCACCCAGGCCTAGTCCTAGTGGATATCACCCAGCCCTGATCCTAGAGGATATCACCCAGCCCTACTCCTAGTGCATATCACCCAGCCCTACTCCTAGAGGATATCACCCAGCCCTACTCCTAGAGGATATCACCCAGCCCTAGTCCTATAGGATATCACCCAGCCCTAGTCCTAGTGCATATCACCCAGCCCTGATCCTAGAGGATATCACCCAGCCCTACTCCTAGTGCATATCACCCAGCCCTACTCCTAGAGGATATCACCCAGCCCTACTCCTAGAGGATATCACCCAGCCCTAGACCTATAGGATATCACCCAGCCCTAGTCCTAGTGGATATCACCCAGCCCTACTCCTAGAGGATATCACCCAGCCCTACTCCTAGAGGATATCACCCAGCCCTACTCCTAGAGGATATCACCCAGCCCTACTCCTAGAGGATATCACCCAGCCCTACTCCTAGAGGATGTCACCCAGCCATAGTCCTAGAGGATATCACCCAGCCCTAGTCCTATAGGATATCACCCAGCCCTACTCCTAGAGGATATCACCCAGCCCTACTCCTAGAGGATATCACCCAGCCCTGATCCTAGAGGATATCACCCAGCCCTAGTCCTAGTGGATATCACCCAGCCCTAGTCCTAGAGGATATCACCCAGGCCTAGTCCTAGAGGATATCACCCAGCCCTAGTCCTAGAGGATATCAGCCAGCCCTAGTCCTAGAGGATATCACCCAGCCCTAGTCCTAGAATATATCACCCAGCCCTAGTCCTAGTGGATATCACCCAGCCCTAGTCCTATAGGATATCACCCAGCCCTACTCCTAGAAAATATCACCCAGCCTTCGTCAGTCAGCAACATAGTGTGCGCTGGCCTGAGGCTGACACAAACAGGCTACGCATTACACATTATTCCTGCGTTCCAAAGGGCACCCTATTCCATATGTAGTCCAGAGCCCCGGACAAAAGCTAAATATATAGCGAATAGGGTGCCATTTGGGACGTATCCACTGTTAGGAGGGTTCATCATGTTTTAGATGAGTACACTCATAGAACTCATTACTGACAGAGAATGACTATGTGTGTGTGTGTGTGTGTGTGTGTGTGTTTGTGTCTCTGTGGGTACGCGTGTGCGTGTTTCATTACTGACAGAGAATGACTGTGTGTGTGTGTGTGTGTGTGTGTGTGTGTGTGTGTGTGTGTGTGTGTGTGTTTGTGTCTCTGTGGGTACGTGTGTGCGTGTTTCATTACTGACAGAGAATGACTGTGTGTGTGTGTGTGTGTGTGTGTGTGTGTGTGTGTGTGTGTGTGTGTGTGTGTGTGTGTGTGTGTGTGTGTGTGTGTGTGTGTGTTTGTGTCTCTGTGTGTGCGTGTTTCATTACTGACAGAGAATGACTGTGTGTGTGTGTGTGTGTGTGTGTGTGTGTGTGTGTGTGTGTTTGTGTCTCTGTGGCTACGTGTGTGCGTGTTTCATTACTGACAGAGAATGACTGTGTGTGTGTGTGTGTGTGTGTGTGTGTGTTTGTGTCTCTGTGTGTACGTGTGTGCGTGTTTCATTACTGACAGAGAATGACTGTGTGTGTGTGTGTGTGTGTGTGTGTGTGTGTGTGTGTTTGTGTCTCTGTGGGTACGTGTTTCATTACTGATAGAGAATGACTGTGTGTGTGTGTGTGTGTGTGTTTGTGTCTCTGTGGGTACGTGTGTGCGTGTTTCATTACTGATAGAGAATGGAACGCTGCCTCTCTGAGTTGATGGAATATGTTTTAGTAGTAGTGGAGTAGTGTTAGTGTAGTAGTAGTGGAGTAGTGGTAGTGTAGTAGTAGTGGAGTAGTAGTGGAGTAGTAGTGGAGTAGTAGTGGAGTAGTAGTGGAGTAGTAGCAGTGGAGTAGTGGTAGTGTAGTAGTAGTAGTGGAGTAGTGGTACTGTAGTAGTATTGGAGTAGTGGTAATGGAGTAGTAGTGGAGTAGTAGTGGAGTAGTAGTGTAGTAGCAGTGGAGTAGTAGTAGTGGAGTAGTAGTGGAGTAGTAGTGGAGTAGTAGTAGTAGTGTAGTAGTAGTTTAGTAGTAGTGGAGTAGTGGTAGTGTAGTAGTAGTGGAGTATTAGTGGAGTAGTAGTAGTGGAGTGGTAGTAGTGGATTAGTAGTGGAGTAGTGGAGTAGTAGTAGTGTAGTAGTATTAGTGGGGTAGTAGTAGTGGAGTAGTAGTGGAGCAGTAGTAGTGAAGTAGTAGTAGTGGAGTAGTAGTGGAGCAGTAGTAGTGTAGTAGTAGTGGAGCAGTAGTAGTGGAGTAGTAGTTGTGGAGTAGTAGTGTAGTAGTAGTGGTGTAGTAGTAGTGGAGTAGTAGTGGAGTAGTAGTGGTGGAGTGGTAGTTGTGGGGTAGTAGTGGAGTAGTGGAGTAGTAGTATTGTAGTAGTATTAGTGGGGGAGTAGTAGTGGAGTAGTAGTGGAGCAGTAGTAGTGGAGTAGTAGTAGTGGAGTAGTAGTGGAGTAGTAGTAGTAGTAGTAGTGTAGTAGTAGTTTAGTAGTAGTGGAGTAGTGTTAGTGTAGTAGTAGTGGAGTAGTGGTAGTGGAGTAGTGGTAGTGTAGTAGTAGTGGAATAGTAGTGGAGTAGTAGTAGTGGAGTGGTAGTAGTGGATTAGTAGTGGAGTAGTGGAGTAGTAGTAGTGTAGTAGTATTAGTGGGGTAGTAGTAGTGGAGTAGTAGTGGAGTAGTAGTGGAGTAGTAGTAGTGGAGTAGTATAGTAGTAGTAGTAGTGTAGTAGTAGTTTAGTAGTAGTGGAGTAGTGGTAGTGTAGTAGTAGTAGTGGAGTAGTAGTGGGGTAGTAGTAGTGGAATGGTAGTAGTGGATTAGTAGTGGAGTAGTGGAGTAGTAGTAGTGTAGTAGTATTATTGGGGTAGTAGTAGTGTAGTAGTAGTGGAGCAGTAGTAGTGGAGTAGTAGTAGTGGAGTAGTAGTGGAGCAGTAGTAGTGGATTAGTAGTGGAGCAGTAGTAGTGGAGTAGTAGTTGTGGAGTAGTAGTGTAGTAGTAGTAGTGGAGTATTAGTGGAGTAGTAGTGGAGTAGTAGTGGGGTAGTAGTAGTGGAGTGGTAGTGGTGGAGTAGTAGTAGTGGAGTAGTAGTGGAGTAGTAGTAGTGTAGTAGTATTAGTTCGGCAGTAGTAGTGGAGCAATAGTAGTGGAATAGTAGTAGTGGAGTAGTAGTGGAGCAGTAGTAGTGGAGTAGTAGCGGTGGAGTAGTATTAGTGGGGTAGTCGTAGCGGGGTAGTAGCAGTGGTGGAGTAGTAATGGAGTAGTAGTAGTGGAGTAGTAGTAGTGGAGTAGTTGTAGTAGTGGAGTAGTGGTGGAGTAGTAGTAGTGTACTACTAGTAGTAGTAGTAGTGGAGTGGTAGTAGTGGAGTAGTAGTAGTAGTGGTGGAGTACTAGTGTAGTATTAGTAGTGTAGTAGTAGTAGTAGTGTAGTAGTAGTAATGGATTAGCATTAGAGTATTAGTGGAGTACTAGCATTGGAGTAGTAGTAGTTCAGTAGTAGCAGTGGAGTAGTAGTGGAGTAGTAGCAGTGGATCATTAGTAGTTGAGTAGTGGTCGTGGAATAGTAGTTGTGGAGTAGTAGTGGAGTAGCAGTAGTAGAGTAGTAGTGGAGTAGTAGTGGAGTAGTAGTGGAGTAGTAGTAGAGTAGTAGAGTAGTATTAGTGGAGTAGTAGTGGAGTAGTAGTAGAGTAGTATTAGTGGAGTAGTAGCCGTGGAGTAGTAGCAGTGGAGTAGTAGTGGAGTAGTAGTAGTGGAGTGGTAGTAGTGGATTAGTAGTGGAGTAGTGGAGTAGTAGTAGTGTAGTAGTATTATTGGGGTAGTAGTAGTGTAGTAGTAGTGTTGGAGTGTTGGAATAGTAGTGGAGTAGTAGTGGAATAGTAGAGGAGGAGTAGTAATGGAGTAGTAGTGGAATATTAGTGGAGTAGTAGTAGTAGTGTAGTAGTAGTAATGGAGTAGTAGTAGTGGGGTCGTAGTAGTGGAGTGGTAGTGGAGGTTGTAGTGGAGTAGCAGAATTGGCATGGTCATGGGGTAGTAGTAGTGGGGTAGTAGTGGAGTAGTAGAGTAGCAGTAGTAGTGGAGTAGTGGAGTAGTAGTCGTATTGGAGTAGTAGAGGATTGGTAGTAGTGGAGTAGTAGTGGAGTAGTAATAGAGTAGTAGTAGTGGGGTAGTGGTAGTGGAGTAGTAGTGGAGTAGTAATAGAGTAGTAGTAGTAGTGTAGTAGTAGTGGTGGAGTAGTAGTGTAGTAGTAATAGAGTAGTAGTGGAGTAGTAGATGAGCAGTAGTAGTGGAGTAGTAGTGGAGTAGTAGTGGAGTAGTAATAGCGTAGTAGTAGTAGTAGTAGTGTGGTAGTGTGGTGGAGTAGTAGTGTAGTAGTACTAGAGTAGTAGTAGTAGTAGTGGAGTAGTAGTAGTGGAGTAGTAGTGGAGTAGTAGAGGAGTAGTAGGTGTGGAGGAGTATTGGAGTGGTGGATATAATTGTATTGGAGTAGCCAGCAGTGCTTAACGTTGTTGTTCTCTTAGGAGTCAGACCGTGTTCTTCCTAAATGGCACCCTCTTCCCTATGCAGCGCATTCCATTTGACCAGAGCCCTTTGGGAGAGAGAACGATAGAGTATCATGTCTTACTGAGAGAGGGAAAGGACGTTTAGTTGGTTGCACATTTAAATATTGTACTGTAAGAGAAGCGTTTAATGGATGGTTGTGGATGTTCCGACTCAGCTCCCAGAGCTCCTCTGAGTTAGGGACATGATCTAGAGCGCCTTCAGAACGAATTCACACCCCTTGACTTTTCCCACATTCTGTTACAGCCTGAATTTAAAATTGATTAATTAAATAGATGTTTTCTCACCCCATCTACGCACAATACCTCATAACGTCAAAGCAGAATTATGTTATTAGAAATGTTTACAAATTAATTAAAAAAACTAAAAGCTGAAATGTCTTGAGTCAAGTAGTATTCAACCCCTTTGTTATGGCAAGCCTAAATACTGTTCAGGAGTTAAAATGTGCTTATTAAAAAGTCACAGTATAAATTGCATGGACTCACTCTGTGTGCAAAAATAGTGTTGAACATGATTTTGAATGACTACCTCATCTCTGTATCCCACACATACAATTATCTGTAAGGTCCCTCAGTCGAGCAGAGAATATCAAACACAGATTCAACGACAGAGATAAGAGTGGTTTTCCAATGCCCGACAAAGAAGGGCACATTTTTAAAGGTGGTCAACAAAAAACAGATATTGAATATTTCTTTGAGCATGGGGAAGTTATTAAATTACACTTTGGATGGTGTATCAATACACCCAGTCACCACAAAGATACAGGCGTCCTTCCTAACTCAGTTGCCGGAGAGAAAGGAAACTGCTCAGGGATTTTACCATGAGGCCAATGATGACTTTAAAACAGTTACAGAGTTTAATGGCTGTGATAGGAGAACACTGAGGATGGATCAACAACATTGTAGTTACTCCATAATACTAACCTAAATGACAGAGTGAAAAGAGGGAAACCTGTACAGAATAAAAATATTCCAAAACATGCATCCTGTTTGCAACAAGGCACTAAAGAAATAATGCAGAAAATGTGACAAAGAATTAACGTTTTGACCTGAATACAAAGCATTATGTTTGGGGCAAATCCAACACAACACATGTTGTGGGTGAGTATCACTCTTCATATTTTCAAGCATGGTGGTGGCTGCATCATGTCATGGCTATGCTTGTCATCGGCAAAGACTAGGGTGTTTTTTAGGATTAAAATAAACGGAATAGAGCTAAGCACAGGCAAAATCCCAGAGGAAAGCCTGGTTCAGTCTGCTTTCCAACAGACACCGCAAAACAAATTCAACTTTCAGCAGGACAATAACCTAAAACACAATGCCAAATACACACTGGAGTTGGTTAGCAAGACAACATTGAATATTCCTGAGTGGCCGAGTTACAGTTTTTACTTAAATTGTCTTGAAAATCTATGTCAAGACCTGAAAATGACTGTCTAGCCATGATCAACAATAAACATGACAGAGCTTGAAGAATTTCATAAAATAATCATGTACAAATGTTGTAAAATCCAGGTGTGCAAAGCTCTTAAAGACTTACCCAGAAATGGGATTTTAATATGTATTGACTCAGGGGTGTGAATAATTATGTAAATGAGATATTTCTGTATATCATTTTCAATAAATGTGCAATAAAAAAATCGCAAAAACATGTTTTAATTTTTTCATTTTGGGGTAATGTGTGTAGATGGGAGAGAGAAAAAAAAGAATCCATGTAGAATTCAGGCTGTAACACAACAACATGTGGAATAAGACAAGTGGAATGAATACCTTCTGAAGGCCACTGTAATATAAGTCTATCCGGGAGGCAGCACAGCATGCGGACAGGGACAGACAGTAGTGGTAGCGATGCAGAGAGAGAGACACATTACAGCTGCTTAGTCAAGCCGAAAGGCGTACGGCACCGTGTGGTGTGGCCTGGTGCTGTCTCAGGCATTAAAAGCACTGCAAGTGGGGAGCAGAGTGTGGAAGAGGTGCTTGGAGGGGTGAAGAGTGAAGAGGATGCTGGCGAGGGTTAAATCACACAAATTGGAGCACTGCAGGTGAGGAGTGGTTGAAAAAGAGGCTCAGGGCGGCTAAGGGCGGTGCAGCCGGGGTGTACATTAGGAAGGGGGGCTCAGGGCGGTGCAGCAAGGGTGTACATTAGGAAGGGGGGCTCAGGGGGGTGCAGCAGGGGTGTACATTAGGAAGGGGGGCTCAGGGGGGTGCAGCAGGGGTGTACATTAGGAAGGGGGACTCAGGGCGGTGCAGCAGGGGTGTACATTAGGAAGGGGGGCTCAGGGGGGTGCAGCAGGGGTGTACATTAGGAAGGGGGGCTCAGGGCGGTGCAGCAGGGGTGTACATTAGGAAGGGGGGCTCAGGGCGGTGCAGCATGGGTGTACATAAGGAAGGGGGACTCAGGGCGGTGCAGCAGGGGTGTACATAAGGAAGGGGGGCTCAGGGCGGTGCAGCAGGGGTGTACATTAGGAAGGGGGGCTCAGGGCGGTGCAGCAGGGGTGTACATAAGGAAGGGGGGCTCAGGGCGGTGCAGCAGGGGTGTACATAAGGAAGGGGGGCTCAGGGCGGTGCAGCAGGGGTGTACATAAGGAAGGGGGGCTCAGGGCGGTGCAGCAGGGGTGTACATAAGGATTGGGGGTTCAGGGCGGTGCAGCAGGGGTGTACAGTACGACGGCTATCTACCTCTTATCCTCCACCATTATAATCACTGCAGGTACAGAGTATAAAGTGCAGAGGGACATAGTTAGAGGATTGCAGGAAGGGTATCTACCTAACACATCCTTTACTGGAGATGCTATAATCTCACCATTAGGGCACTGCAGGTAGGGGTCAAAGGGCGCAGGATAGGTGCAGAGAGGCACAGAGGACAGGGAGTACCTACCTGCGTCTCAGAGCTTTAACTCTCGCCCCTCCCGGTGGTGATTTAATCACCTCATTAGAGTGCTGTAGGTGGTGTAGAGCAGGAGGTGCTCCTCAGGGGGGGTTCAGGTCGAGGAACATACGTACATTACTGTCTGTCGCTGGGAGCACAACTGCCGCGAGGAACATTAGTATCTTCTACTGAGCCCCCGTCTCCTTCTCAGCAGGTGTGTTTCCACTACGGAGTGAACTTGTCCTGCCCTGTGGCTCTGACGAGCAGATCACTAGACACCTGTCTTTCAAGATCTCCGCAGGAAAGGACAGGAGAGAGATTCTGAGCCCCCTGATTTAAAATGACTTTCACAGTAGATGTGCTGATATATGGCCAAGGAGGACCTGATCCTAGAGCAACACACCCTGTGATAACAGGGCCCAAATGTCTATTACTATATGTATCTATCAGCCATAATGAAAAGTGAATGTGACTGACGAGGCGGATAAGAAATGATACAAAGCTGTTAATGAAGGATCCCCGTGTGGTTCTGGTTATAATGTATAGACGACGTGCCTGGTACACTTTTATTCCAGCACAGATATTTGTAGTTAAAATATATTTAGCTAAAATGTATGTAGTTCAAATGTTTTGTAGTTCAAATGTTTTGTAGTTCAAATGTTCTGTAGTTCAAATGTTTTGTAGTTCAAATGTTCTGTAGTTCAAATGTTCTGTAGTTCAAATGTTTTGTAGTTCAAATGTTTTGTAGTTCAAATGTTTTGAAGTTCAAATGTATGTAGTTAAATATATGTAGTGTAGTTCTGTCCATGAGATGTTATTGTCTATTAATGTTCTGTTTTATGTCATGTTTCATGTTCTGTGTGGACCCCAGCAAGAGTAGCTTCTTTTTTAGCACTAGCTAATGGGGATCCTAATCCAATACTGAATACTAAAATCCACGACTAACCTTTCCTCTCAGCTCAGCTCATGTTCGACAAAAAATACCTGCTATAGCAATCAAACACACTTCAGATATAGTCCCTATGCAAACCTGGGTGATGCACGGCGGCCATTTTTATTGCCAGAACGCTCACCACACATCAGGTGGAGAGGTGAGGAGTGATATACACCAATTAGGAATGAGGGGGATGATTAGGTGGCCATGATGGGAATTTAGTGTGTGTGTGTGTGTGTGTGTGTGTGTGTGTGTGTGTGTGTGTGTGTGTGTGTGTGTGTGTGTGTGTGTGTGTGTGTGTGTGTGTGTGTGTGTGTGTGTGTGTTTAGTTCAGTTTAGTTTAGTTTAGTTTAGTTTAGTTTATTAATTCGACCATTTAAAAAAAACAAGCACACATAAAACTTAAAAGCCATACATGCACATTAATAAAATCATTGAGGATAACACACAATAAAGTCTAAAGTCTGGGACTTATTTCCATTGTGGTCCTCTTGAGACAAGATGGCTAGACAGATCCAACACAGTATGGCAGTGAAATAATAAAACAAAAACATAAAAGAAGAACATCTATCCCATCATTCCAGTTACATCATAGGGGTTATTCATATGGGCACAGAGGACATCAAACATGTTTTTACTTTATTTTTAAAGCTGTCCAGAGAGGACATTGTTTTTATAGGCAGAGGCAACTCATTCCATTCTGAGGCTCCAGTATACAAGAAAGTACCAAATGTGAGTGTGTCTGTATGTGTGTGTGTGTGTGTGTGTGTGCGTGTGTGTGTGTGTGTGTGTGTGTGTGTGTGTGTGTGTGTGTGTGTGTGTGTGTGTGTGTGTGTGTGTGTGTGTGTGTGTGTGTGTGTGTGTGTGTGTGTGTAAGTACGAGGTGTGTGTATGTGTATATGTGATAGCTTGTGTGTGTGATTTTTTTGGTCCCAACCGCCGTGCATTTGTGAGAGACGCAGAGTAGGTGAACGGATGATCTCTGCATGTGTGTGTAACGGATGTGAAATGGCTAGCTAGTTAGCGGGTACGCGCTACTAGTGTTTCAATCAGTTACGTCACTTGCTCTGAAACCTAGATGTAGTGTTGCCCCTTGCTCTGCAAGAGCCGCAGCCTTTGTGGAGCGATGGGTAACGATGCTTCGTGGGCGACCGTTGTTGATGTGTGCAGAAGGTCCCTGGTTCGCGCCCGTGTCGGGGCGAGGGGACGGTTTAAAGTTATACTGTTACATGTGGTTCCCACCGTGAAGCATGTTTTGTGGTCACGACATGAATCCTTTTGTCCATATGTGTTATTTCATAGTTTTGATGTCTTCACTATTATTCTACAACAATTGAATGAGTAGGTGTGTCCAAACTTTTAACGGACATCACACACGCACACGCTAGCCACAGCACAGTAGTACCATAGCCAGAATAATGGATAACAACAGCTACTCACATGACTTTAACCAAATTCTAGGGTTTCATAGATTTTTTCCTGACACCACAAAATATCACAATCCAAAAAGGAATGTGTAGTTTCATTTTGTCGCTTGGCTCAATGAGGATTGGCATCCAGCCAAGGGAACCGGGAAAACCACAATTGTGTGCGCGCGTGTGTGTGTGTCTGTGTGTGTGTGTGTGCGCGCGCGCGCACGTGTGTGTGTGTGTGTGTGTGTTGTGTGTGTGTGTGTGTGTGTGTGTGTGTGTGTGTGTGTGTGTGTGTGTGTGTGTGTGTGAGTGTGTGTGAGTGTGTGTGTGTGTGTGTGTGTGTGTGTGTGTGTGTGTGTGTGTGTGTGTGTGTGTGTGTGTGTGTGTGTGTGTGTGTGTACTCCTGGTGATACGGCTGAGGTCCACTCTAATACAGCTCCTAGATACAGCGCTGTCTCAAATGGCACCCTGTTCCCTATGAAGTGCACTACTTTTGACCAGAGCCCTACCCTCTGTATTGGGAATGTACACTATAACATAGGGAATAGGTTGCCATTTGCGATGCAGACGCACTTCACAGCCTAATGGAGAGGCCACTCCTGTCTCCTTCAATGAGACTAGCTGGGACTGGAGATGGTTTGAGTGAAAGCCTTCTATTCTGTTCAGACTGCAGACTGGCGGTGTAGTGGGCTTTCTCCTCCTCGTCACACAGTTGGGCTGGAGTGGCTATATTGTCTTGTCTGTGGCGCCCCCCCCCCCCCCATTTGTTTTGGCTTGAGCTATCTCGTTTGGGTTTTGTCCTTGTTCTGATTACTTGTGTACCTGAGAGGGGGGGGGGGGGGCAGCAGAGCAGGGCATAGGACATTTATGAGTGGAGATGGTTAGAGTGGGGAACCCTTCTGTTCTATTCAGGCTGGTGACGTAGTGGCATCTGTTCTCACACATGTGGGCCGGAGTGGCTCACATAGTGTTTAGTGTATGGCTTTGTATAGACAGGAGACTGATGATGGAGTGGCTCATCTACGGATTACCGGCATCTTTATATCAGCTAACTTCCTGTTTCGAAGCTCTTTCCTGTCCAAGCAGCACAACAAGCTCCATCGTTCTGACTTACTAGGCCTTGGAAAGAAAAGTCTGCAACCTTTTGCTTTCAACTCAGTGTTGTTCTTTCGTTGTTGATTGCGTGCCATTATTGCTGGCTAGACTAGCCTAGACCATGGCAAAGACGTGTTCTGATTGGTCTGTCTATTTGATCAGGCTTGTGATTGAATTGCAGATAGAACCTTTATAGCACCAAGTGTTCCAAAAAAAATCTAACTTCACGGATGTGAAAAACCATCTAAAGATCAATTATATGTGACAAACATGTTTAAAAAACTTTTTTTTTTTTTTTTTTTACAAACATTTCAGATAGAACTTTATAGTCCCAAGGTCTCCATTTGTTATCTGTCTGCAAGGCATTGCACATCATACACACGGTGAGGGAAAGAACTCTTTCTATTGTCTTGCCTGGGTGGGTTTGTACAGGGAACGTGTTGACAGATGACAGGTAGCCGTGCTCTACTAGAATCTTCCAGAACACGTAACATAATGTTGTCTCATGTGACAGAGAAATACGTAGCTGGCCAGTATAGCCTCAGAGTTTGGTTCTGGGTGATGAGATTATATGCTAGGCTATCCAATGCAGTGTGGCGGATTGGCTTTTTTTTTTTATCAAGACAGATATGAATTTTACAAGCAAGACGATGGTGTTTGCATACTGTTGTTTAGCCAGCATGTTAGTGTAGGGAATCAGAGCAGAGACAGCCTTCCTCATGGATTTGAAAGGAATTAGCTAGAGTGGGACATATGGTGGAAAGTCCCTCTGGCCCATGCATGTTACCATCCACTGAGGGGACGTGAACCAGTGCACAATTCAGGGATAATGGGAGATAATTGTAAGGCAGCACAGGTCTACAGAGTCTGAGTTGTACTCCACATAATTGGGCACGGTTTGAGCAGTATTAAGTGAATACCCTTTCACACTGTATCCCTGCCAAGATTTGTCAGAGGGCAGAGACAACACAATGTGAGAGAAGAAAAGAGCTTGCATTAGAATGTTGTTCCTCAGTTGAATGTTCCTCATTAGAATGTTGTTCCTCAGTCTGTTGAATGTTCCTCATTAGAATGTTGTTCCTCTACTGAATGTTCCTCATTAGAATGTTGTTCCTCTACTGAATGTTCCTCATTAGAATGTTGTTCCTCAGTCTGCTGAATGTTCCTCATTAGAATGTTGTTCCTCAGTCTGCTGAATGTTCCTCATTAGAATGTTGTTCCTCTACTGAATGTTCCTCATTAGAATGTTGTTCCTCAGTCTGCTGAATGTTCCTCATTAGAATGTTGTTCCTCTACTGAATGTTCCTCATTAGAATGTTGTTCCTCAGTCTGCTGAATGTTCCTCATTAGAATGTTGTTCCTCTGTTGAATGTTCCTCATTAGAATGTTGTTCCTCAGTCTGCTGAATGTTCCTCATTAGAATGCTGTTCTTCAGTCTGCTGAATGTTCCTCATTAGAATGTTGTTCCTCTGCTGAATGTTCCTCATTAGAATGTTGTTCCTCAGTCTGCTGAATGTTCCTCATTAGAATGTTGTTCCTCAGTCTGCTGAATGTTCCTCATTAGAATGTTGTTCCTCAGTCTGCTGAATGTTCCTCATTAGAATGTTGTTCCTCAGTCTGCTGAATGTTCTTCATTAGAATGTTGTTCCTCAGTCTGCTGAATGTTCCTCATTAGAATGTCGTTCCTCAGTCTGCTGAATGTTCCTCATTAGAATGTTGTTCCTCTACTGAATGTTCCTCATTAGAATGTTGTTCCTCAGTCTGCTGAATGTTCCTCATTAGAATGTTGTTCCTCAGTCTGCTGAATGTTCCTCATTAGAATGTTGTTCCTCTACTGAATGTTCCTCATTAGAATGTTGTTCCTCAGTCTGCTGAATGTTCCTCATTAGAATGTTGTTCCTCTACTGAATGTTCCTCATTAGAATGTTGTTCCTCAGTCTGCTGAATGTTCCTCATTAGAATGTTGTTCCTCAGTCTGCTGAATGTTCCTCATTAGAATGTTGTTCCTCAGTCTGTTGAATGTTCCTCATTAGAATGTTGTTCCTCAGTCTGCTGAATGTTCCTCATTAGAATGTTGTTCCTCTACTGAATGTTCCTCATTAGAATGTTGTTCCTCAGTCTGCTGAATGTTCCTCATTAGAATGTTGTTCCTCTGTTGAATGTTCCTCATTAGAATGTCGTTCCTCAGTCTGCTGAATGTTCCTCATTAGAATGTTGTTCCTCTACTGAATGTTCCTCATTAGAATGTCGTTCCTCAGTCTGCTGAATGTTCCTCATTAGAATGTTGTTCCTCTGCTGAATGTTCCTCATTAGAATGTTGTTCCTCTGTTGAATGTTCCTCATTAGAATGTTGTTCCTCAGTCTGCTGAATGTTCCTCATTAGAATGTTGTTCCTCAGTCTGCTGAATGTTCCTCATTAGAATGTTGTTCCTCTGTTGAATGTTCCTCATTAGAATGTTGTTCCTCAGTCTGCTGAATGTTCCTCATTAGAATGTTGTTCCTCAGTCTGCTGAATGTTCCTCATTAGAATGTTGTTCCTCAGTCTGCTGAATGTTCCTCGTTAGAATGTTGTTCCTCTACTGAATGTTCCTCATTAGAATGTTGTTCCTCAGTCTGCTGAATGTTCCTCATTAGAATGTTGTTCCTCAGTCTGCTGAATGTTCCTCATTAGAATGTTGTTCCTCTGTTGAATGTTCCTCATTAGAATGTTGTTCCTCAGTCTGCTGAATGTTCCTCATTAGAATGTTGTTCCTCAGTCTGCTGAATGTTCCTCATTAGAATGTTGTTCCTCTACTGAATGTTCCTCATTAGAATGTTGTTCCTCAGTCTGCTGAATGTTCCTCATTAGAATGTTGTTCCTCTGTTGAATGTTCCTCATTAGAATGTTGTTCCTCAGTCTGCTGAATGTTCCTCATTAGAATGTTGTTCCTCTGCTGAATGTTCCTCATTAGAATGTTGTTCCTCTGCTGAATGTTCCTCATTAGAATGTTGTTCCTCTACTGAATGTTCCTCATTAGAATGTTGTTCCTCAGTTGAATGTTCTGCATTAGAATGTTGTTCCTCAGTTGAATGTTCTGCATTAGAATGTTGCACCTTTGTTGCCAGGCTTGGAAGTACACTCCATGACCAAAAGTATGTGGACACTGCTCTTCGAACATCTCATTCCAAAATCATTGGCATTAATATGGAGTTGGTCCCCCCTTTGGTGCTATAACAGCCTACACTCTTTTGGGAAGTCGTTCCACTAGATGTTGGAACATTGCTGAGGGGACTTGCTTCCATTCAGCCACAAGAGCATTAGTGAGGTCGGGCACTGATGTTGGGTAATTAGGCCTGGATCGCAGTCAGCGTTCCAATTCATCCCAAAAGTGTTCGATGGGGTTGAGGTCAGGGCTCTGTGCAGGCCAGTCAAGTTCATCCACACCGATCTCGACAAACCATTTCTGTATGGACCTTGCTTCGTGCACATGGGCATTGTCAGGAAAGGGCCTTCCCCAAACTGTTTCCACAAAGTTGGAAGCACAGAATCGTCTAGAATATCATTGTATGCTGTAGCATTAAGATTACCCTTCACTGGAACTAAGGGGCCCGAACCATGAAAAACAGTCCCAGACCATTATTCCTCCTCCACAAACCTTACAGTTGGCTCTGTGACCGGGGCAGCTCTAGCAGAGCAGAAATATGACGAACTGACTTGTTGGAAAGGTGGTGGCCCGTTGAAAGTCACTGAGCTCTTCAATGATGCCATTCTACTGTCAATGTTTGTCTATGGAGATTGCATGGCAGTGAATGGGGTGTCCACATACTTTTGTATATACTGTATATAGTGTATACTTATCAACAGTATCCTTATCTGTTGTTTCGTACAGGAAGTGAACATGTCTAACATGCTTAATGTCTCTCGCTCCCTTCTGTCTCTGTAAGCCACGTGTAGCTACAGTAGTCCACAGTAGAGCTAGTGTAGCTCTTCTTCTCTCTCCCAATTCAATTTATATTTCAATTCAAGGGGTTTATTGGCTTGGGAAACATATGTCTGCATTGCCAAAACAATGAAATAGATAACAAACCAAAACTGAAATAATAACATGATTTACAGTAAACATTACATTCACAAAAGTTCAAAAAGAAAGTGCAAATAGTTAAAGTACAATAGGGAAAATAAATAAACATCAATATTGGTTGTATTTACTACTAGCACCTAGCCACGAGAACTGTATAACTCTGTCTTTCTGTCTCTGTCTCTCTGTCTCTCTATCTGTCTGTGTCTCTGTCTCTCTGTCTCTGTGTCTCTGTCTCTCTGTCTCTCTGTCTCTCTCTCTGTCTCTCTGTCTCTCTATCTGTCTTTCTGTCTCTGTTTCTCTGTCTCTCTATCTGTGTCTCTGTCTCTCTGTCTCTCTATCTGTCTGTGTCTCTGTTTGTCACTGTCTCTCTGTCTCTCTATCTGTCTGTGTCTCTGTCTCTCTGTCTCTCTATCTGTCTGTGTCTCTGTCTCTCTGTCTCTCTATCTGTCTTTCTGTCTCTGTCACTCTGTCTCTCTATCTGTCTGTGTCTCTGTCTCTCTGTCTCTCTATCTGTCTTTCTGTCTCTGTCTCTCTGTCTCTCTGTCTCTCTATCTGTCTTTCTGTCTCTGTCTCTCTGTCTCTCTATCTGTCTGTGTCTCTGTCTCTCTGTCTCTCTATCTGTCTTTCTGTCTCTGTCTCTCTGTCTCTCTGTCTCTCTGTGTCTCTAGAAGTGTGTGTGTCTCTGTTTGTCACTGTCTCTCTGTCTCTCTGTGTCTCTGTGTCTCTGTGTCTCTGTGTCTCTGTGTCTCTCTGTATCTCTCTGTGTGTGTGTCTCTCTCTCTCTCTGTGTGTGTGTGTGTGTGTGTGTGTGTGTGTGTCTCTCTCTCTGTGTGTGTGTCTCTCTCTGTGTGTCTTTCCTTTCTCTGTGTCTCTGTGTCTCTGTGTCTCTCTGTGTCTCTCTGTCTCTCTCTGTGTGTCTCCCTCTCTCTGTGTGTCTTTCCTTTCTCTGTGTGTGTGTCTCTCTCTCTCTCTCTGTGTGTCTTTCCTTTCTATGTGTGTCTCTCTCTCGCTGTGTGTCTTTCCTTTCTCTCTGTGTCTCTGTGTCTCTGTGTCTCTCTGTCTCTCTCTGTGTGTGTGTCTCTCTCTCTCTCTCTCTCTGTGTGTCTCTCTCTCTGTGTGTCTTTCCTTTCTATGTGTCTCTGTGTCTCTCTGTCTCTCTCTGTGTGTGTGTCTCACCCACTTTGACACTTGTCCTATTTTGTTGCCTTACAACCTGGAATTAACAGTGATTTTTGGTTTTTTTTATTTACACAACATGCCGACCACTTTGAAGATGCAAAATATTTTTTAATGTGTCTTATTATTATCTATAAGAAACAAGACAAAAAAACAGAAAACTTCAGCGTGCATAACTATTCACCCCCCAAAGTCAATACTTTGTAGAGCCACCTTTTGCAGCAATTACAGCTGCAAGTCTCTTGGGGTATGTCTCTATAAGCTTGGCACATCTAGCCACTGGGATTTTTGCCCATTCTTCAATGCAAAACTGCTCCAGATCCTTCAAGTTGGATGGGTCTTGCTAGTGTACATCAATATTTAAGTCCTACCACAGATTCTATAATTGATTGAGGTCTGTGCTTTGACTAGGCCATTCCAAGACATTTAAACGTTTCCCCTTAAACCAATCAAGTGATGTTTTAGCAGTATGCTTACGGTCATTGTCCTGCTGGAAGGTGAACCTCCACCCCAGTCTCAAATCTCTGGAAGACTGAAACAGGTTTCCCTCAAGAATTTCCCTGTATTTAGAGCCATCCATCATTCCTTCAATTCTTTTCCAGTTTCCCAGTCCCTGTCTATGAAAAACATTCCCACAGCATGATGCTGCGACTACCATGCTTCACTGTGGGGATGGTGTTCTCAGGGTGATGAGAAGTGTTGGGTTTGCGCCAGACATAGCGTTTTCCTTGATGGCCAAAAAGCAAAATTCTAGTCTTATCTGACCAGAGTACCTTCTTCCATATGTTTAGGGAGTCTCCCACATGCCTTTTGGCGAACACCAAACGTGTTTGCTTATTTTTTTAAGCAATATATTTTTTCTGGCCACTCTTCCGTAAAGCCCAGCTCTGTGGAGTGCACTGCTTAAAGTGGTCCTGTGGACAGATACTCCACTCTGCGCTGTGGAGCTTTGCAGCTCCTTAAGGGTTATCTTTGGTCTCTTTGTTGCCTCTCTGATTAATGCCCTCCTTGCCTAGTCCGTGAGTTTTGGTGGGCGGCCCTCTCTGGGCAGGTTTGTTGTGGTGCCATATTCTTTCCATTTTGTAATAATGGATTTAATGGTGCTCTGTGGGATGTTCAAAGTTTCTGATATTTTTTTTTATAACCCAACCCTGATCTGTACTTCTCCACAACTTTTTCCCTGACCTATTTGGAGAGCTCCTTGGTCTTCATGGTGCCACTTGCTTGGTGGTGCCCCTTGCTTAGTGGTGCTGCAGACTTTGGGGCCTTTCATAACAGGTGTATATATACTGAGATCATGTGACAGATCGTGTGACACTTAAATTACACACAGGTGGACTTTATTTAACTAATTATGTGACTTCTGAAGGTAATTGGTTGCACCAGATCTTATTTAGGGGCTTCATAGTAAAGGGGGTGAATACATGTACACACACCACATTTTTATTTTTTAGTAATTTTAATTTCACTTCACCAATTTGGACTATTTTGTGAATGTTCATTACGTGAAATCCAAATGAAAATAATTTAAATTACAGGTTGTAACGCAACAAAATAGGAAAATTGCCATGGGGGATGAATACTTTTGCAAGGTACTGCATGTGTCTCTAATATGGTCATACATTTGTCAGGAGGTTAGGAAGTGCAGCTCAGTTTCTATCTCATTTTGTGGGCAGTGTGCAAATAGCCTGTCTTCTCTTGAGAGTCAGGTCTGCCTTTCTCAATAGCAAGGCTATGCTCACTGAGTCTGTACACAGTCAAAGCTTTCCTTAAGTTTGGGTCAGTCACAGTGGTCAGGTATTCTGCCACTGTGTACTCTCTGTTGAGGGACAAATAACATTCTAGTTTGCTCTGTTTTTTTGTTCATTCTTTCCAAAGCGTCAAGCAATTATCTTTTTGTTTTCTCATGATTTGGTTGTCTTGCTCGCTCTCTCTCTCTCTCGCTCTCTCTCACTCTCTCTCTCGCTCTTCTCTCTCACGCTTCTCTCTCGGTTTCTCTCTCTCTCGCCCTCGCTCTTTTCTCGCTCTCGCGTCTCTCTCGCTCTCGCTTCTTTCTCTCTCTCGCTTCTCTCGTTTCTCTCACCTCTCTCGCTTCTCTCTCGCTTCTCTCGCTTCTCTCTCGCTTCTCTCGCTTCTCTCTCTCTCTCACTCACTCTCCCTCCTCTCCCATCCCCCTCCTACCCCATCCCCCTCCTCCCCATCCCGCTCATAATTCAATGTGTTCTTAATCTAATACTCAAAAAAGTTAATCAGTCGCTGAGCTGAGATGGCTGAGGTTCCCAGGTGTAGGAACACACACACCACACACCACACCACACACACCACACACCACACCACACCACACCACACACACCACACACCACACCACACCACACACACCATACCACACCACACGTCCGCAGACAGACAGCTCGGCTCCTCTCCTCTAAGCCGTGTCTGACAGCCCTGAAAGCCATCCAGTCAGTAGTGAGACTCAGCTCTGAAAGCCATCCAGTTAGTAGTGAGACTCAGCCCTGAAAGCCATCCAGTTAGTAGTGAGACTCAGCCCTGAAAGCCATCCAGTTAGTAGTGAGACTCAGCCCTGAAAGCCATCCAGTCAGTAATGAGACTCAGCCCTGAAAGCCATCCTGTCATTCGTGAGACTCAGCTCTGAAAGAAATCCTGTCATTCGTGAGACTCAGCTCTGAAAGAAATCCAGTCATTCGTGAGACTCAGCCTTGAAAGCCGTCCAGTCAGTAGTGAGACTCAGCTCTGAAAGCCATCCAGTCAGTATTGAGACTCAGCTCTGAAAGCCATCCAGTCAGTAATGAGACTCAGCCCTGAAAGCCATCCAGTCAGTAGTGAGACTCAGCCCTGAAAGCCATCCAGTCAGTAGTGAGACTCAGCTCTGAAAGCCATCCAGTCAGTAGTGAGACTCAGCTCTGAAAGCCGTCAAGTCAGTAGTGAGACTCAGCTCTGAAAGCCATCCAGTCAGTAGTGAGACTCAGCTCTGAAAGCCATCCAGTCAGTAGTGAGACTCAGCTCTGAAAGCCATCCTGTCAGTAGTGAGACTCAGCTCTGAAAGCCATCCAGTCAGTAGTGAGACTCAGCTCTGAAAGCCATCCAGTCAGTAGTGAGACTCAGCCCTGAAATCCGTCCAGTCGGTATTGAGACTAAGCCCTGAAAGCCACCCTGTCAGTAGTGAAACTCAGCCCTGAAACCCATCCAGTCATTCTTAAGACTCAGCTCTGAAAGCCATCCTGTCATTCGTGAGACTCAGCTCTGAAAGCCGTCAAGTCAGTAGTGAGACTCAGCTCTGAAAGCCGTCCAGTCAGTATTGAGACTCAGCTCTGAAAGCCATCCAGTCAGTAGTGAGACTCAGCTCTGAAAGCCATCCTGTCAGTAGTGAGACTCAGCTCTGAAAGCCATCCAGTCAGTATTGAGACTCAGCTCTGAAAGCCATCCAGTCAGTAGTGAGACTCAGCTCTGAAAGCCGTCCAGTCAGTAGTGAGACTCAGCACTGAAAGCCATCCTGTCAGTAGTGAGACTCAGCTCTGAAAGCCATCTAGTCAGTATTGAGACTCAGCACTGAAAGCCATCCTGTCAGTAGTGAGACTCAGCCCTGAAGGCCATCCAGTCAGTAGTGAGACTCAGCCCTGAAGGCCGTCCAGACTGTTGTGAGGCTCGTCCTATCTCTTTTAAATGATAACCTCAAGCAGAACTGTGTGTCCCTCCCCTGAGAACATATTTTAAATAATAACCTCCAGGGGAACTAAGAGCACTGAGCTCTTCCACAATGACCTGATTTACATCTGTTCACAGAGCCATTGGCCCAGAGGCCCAAAGAGGCCCCTAGAGAGGTGATACAGAAGGGGCTGGGGGGAGGGAGAGAGGGACGGTAAGGACGGTGGAGAGGGAGAGGGAGGGGGAAAGTGGGATACCGAGTCAGTTGAATCAGAGAGTTGTGGAGGGCTGCTCCTTTGCCAGCTCCTCCACATTTGCTGACATCAAATTTACAGTAATTCAGAACAGCTTTACTGTAAATTAAATACATTTACATACAATGACAGATTAATGTCCAGGGTATATACAGTACAGATTAATATCCTTGGTATATACAGTACAGATTAATATCCAGAGTATATACAGTACAGATTCATGTCCAGGGTATATACAGTACAGATTCATGTCCTTGGTATATACAGTACAGATTAATGTCCTTGGTATATACAGTACAGATTAATGTCCAGGGTATATACAGTACAGATTAATGTCCAGGGTATATACAGTACAGATTCCTGTCCAGGGTTTATACAGTACAGATTAATGTCCAGGGTATATACAGTACAGATTAATATACAGGGTATATACAGTACAGATTAATATACAGGGTATATACAGTACAGATTAATGTCCAGGGTATATACAGTACAGATTCATGTCAAGGGTATATACAGTACAGATTAATGTCCAGGGTATATACAGTACAGATTAATATACAGGGTATATACAGTACAGATTAATATACAGGGTATATACAGTACAGATTAATGTCCAGGGTATATACAGTACAGATTCATGTCAAGGGTATATACAGTACAGATTAATGTCCAGGGTATATACAGTACAGATTCCTGTCCAGGGTTTATACAGTACAGATTAATGTCCAGGGTATATACAGTACAGATTAATATACAGGGTATATACAGTACAGATTAATATACAGGGTATATACAGTACAGATTAATGTCCAGGGTATATACAGTACAGATTCATGTCAAGGGTATATACAGTACAGATTCATGTCCAGGGTATATACAGTACAGATTAATATACAGGGTATATACAGTACAGATTAATATACAGGGTATATACAGTACAGATTAATGTCCAGGGTATATACAGTACAGATTCATGTCAAGGGTATATACAGTACAGATTAATGTCCAGGGTATATACAGTACAGATTCATGTCAAGGGTATATACAGTACAGATTCATGTCCAGGGTATATACAGTACAGATTAATGTCCAGGGTATATACAGTACAGATTCATGTCAAGGGTATATACAGTACAGATTAATGTCCAGGGTATATACAGTACAGATTAATGTCCAGGGTATATACAGTACAGATTCATGTCAAGGGTATATACAGTACAGATTAATGTCCAGGGTATATACAGTACAGATTAATGTCCAGGGTATATACAGTACAGATTCATGTCCAGGGTATATACAGTACATATTAATGTCCTTGGTATATACAGTAGAGATTCCTGTCCAGGGTAAATACAGTACAGATTCCTGTCCAGGGTATATACAGTTCAGACTCTTTAGTCTACACAGTAACCAACCACACCAACCATTTCGGAGCTCCTTTTCTGGTTCACAACGTAAACATTAACCCTGAGTGTCTGGTCACTGTAGTTGTTTCATGAGGTGAGACAGAGGGCAAGAGGCCTGGGGATCCAGTTGGCCATTAGCAGATCAAAACTGTCGTAGAACACTGAGTGGAGTGGCCATTGGCTGCTGCTGTTCTGGTCATTGGCTGCTTCTGTTGTTCTGGTCATTGGCTGCTTCTGTTGTTCTGGTCATTGGCTGCTTCTGTTGTTCTGGTCATTGGCTGCTTCTGTTGTTCTGGTCATTGGCTGCTGTTGTTCTGGTCATTGGCTGCTTCTGTTGTTCTGGTCATTGGATGCTTCTGTTGTTCTGGTCATTGGCTGCTTCTGTTGTTCTGGTCATTGGCTGCTTCTGTTGTTCTGGTCATTGGATGCTTCTGTTGTTCTGGTCATTGGCTGCTGTTGTTCTGGTCATTGGCTGCTTCTGTTGTTCTGGTCATTGGCTGCTGTTGTTCTGGTCATTGGCTGCTTCTGTTGTTCTGGTCATTGGCTGCTTCTGTTGTTCTGGTCATTGGCTTCTGTTGTTCTGGTCATTGGCTGCTTCTGCTGTTCTGGTCATTGGCTGCTTCTGTTGTTCTGGTCATTGGCTACTGTTGTTCTGGTCATTGGCTACTGCTGTTCTGGTCATTGGCTGCTTCTGTTGTTCTGGTCATTGGCTACTGTTGTTCTGGTCATTGGCTACTGTTGTTCTGGTCATTGGCTGCTGCTGTTCTGGTCATTGGCTGCTGCTGTTCTGGTCATTGGCTGCTGCTGTTCTGGTCATTGGCTGCTGCTGTTCTGGTCATTGGCTGCTTCTGTTGTTCTGGTCATTGGCTGCTTCTGTTGTTCTGGTCATTGGCTACTGTTGTTCTGGTCATTGGCTGCTGCTGTTCTGGTCATTGGCTGCTGCTGTTCTGGTCATTGGCTGCTGCTGTTCTGGTCATTGGCTACTGTTGTTCTGGTCATTGGCTGCTGCTGTTCTGGTCATTGGCTGCTGTTGTTCTGGTCATTGGCTACTGTTGTTCTGGTCATTGGCTGCTTCTGTTGTTCTGGTCATTGGCTGCTTCTGTTGTTCTGGTCATTGGCTGCTGTTGTTCTGGTCATTGGCTGCTTCTGTTGTTCTGGTCATTGGCTGCTTCTGTTGTTCTGGTCATTGGCTGCTGTTGTTCTGGTCATTGGCTGCTTCTGTTGTTCTGGTCATTGGCTGCTTCTGTTGTTCTGGTCATTGGCTGCTGTTGTTCTGCTCCTTCCTAGAGGCAGTTGTGCAACACTGTATTTGACAGATCTCAAATACAGATCATGAGATTCCCACCAGAGTCTGTATCACCGCATGCACACACACACGCATGTACGCACGCACACATGCACACACACACACACACACACACACACACACACACACACACACACACACACACACACACACACACACACACACACACACACACACACACACACACACACACACACACACACTGAAGGAAACCTTTCCTCTTGACTCACACTTCTCCTTTCCTGTTCTGTGAAGCAATCAGGCATCTGTATATTTGTGTTTGTTAGTGGGACTGAAATAACAGGTATTATTGTCAGCACATCCCACGTTTCTTCTCTGCTGTTACGTGTCAGAACATTTCTCTGCTGTTACGTGTCAGATCATTTCTCTGTTGTTACGTGTCAGAACATTTCTCTGCTGTTACGTGTCAGATCATTTCTCTGTTGTTACGTGTCAGAACATTTCTCTGTTGTTACGTGTCAGAACATTTCTCTGTTGTTACGTGTCAGAACATTTCTCTGCTGTTACGTGTCAAAACATTTCTCTGTTGTTAAAGTGTCAGAATATTGCATTGCATCTGAAACCACCCATGGTGACTTCATGTAGGAACCAGCTTTAAATCCCCACTACATGAATATCCTACCGACAGAGAAGTCAGTGAAGCTTGTTCCAGCACAGAAAGTGCTGTAGCTAGACACAGGGTTGTGCTGTGAAGTTATGATGTTGCTCAGACAGACTGTTTTTTAAAGGGGATGTATGAACTGGTACTTGAAAGGGACAGTTCTCCCTTATTAAGTCAGAATGAAAACTCAGCCTGACTTCAGACTACTTCTAAGGTTTGAAAATGTCTGATATTGAATTGTGCGGTCCCTTTAAGCATCATTAGCTCTGTATAAGCTGGGGGATGGGGTGGGTTGACTTGGGTGTGTTTTGGTATGTAATTCCTTTAGGGACCTCTAGGGGGAGCTGTGTCATTGAGAAACACTCCTTGACCACTTCCTCTCTGCCAGAACAATTCCCTGCTCGTGGAAATACACAGATTCAGGGATCCCTCTCATCTCCCTCTCTCCCTCTCCCTCTCCCTCTCCCTCTCCCTCTCCCTCTTCCTCTTCCTCTTCCTCTCCCTCTTCCTCTTCCTCTTCCTCTTCCTCTTCCTCTTCCTCTTCCTCTTCCTCTCCTCTCCTCTCCTCTCCTCTCACTGGGGATACATGATAATATGCTGGTGTACAGTTTGTTTGGAATGGATCCTATACAGGTCTATTCACTGGGCACTAGGCATCAGTTCGTTCAAAGTCTAGTTTTGAGGTGTCAACTAATGTAAATTCAATGTGAAATCAACAAACAATGTCACCACGTTATTGGATTTAGTTTTTCTCGTTGATTCAGTCATCTCATATTTTGTTTTGTTTGTTGCAACGACTTGGAAACAACGTTGGTTAAACTAGTTTCTGCCCAGTTTGTTGTTGTTTCATTCCTGCGTGAGGCGGTTGTCACGTTCCTGACCTGTTTTCTGTTATTTTTGTATATGTTTAGTTGGTCAGGGCGTGAGTTAGGGTGGGCATTCTATGTTTTGTGTTTCTATGTTTAGGTCACTTGTAATTAGCCTTATATGGTTCTCAATCAGGGACAGGTGTTTGACGTTTTCCTCTGATTGAGAACCATATAAAGGTTGGCTGTTCACAATGTTTGTTTGTGGGTGATTGTCTTCCGTGTCTGTGTAGGTTGCACCACACGGGACTGTTTCGGTTTGTTCGTTCGTTGGTTGTAGTCTGTACCTGTTCGTGCGTTCTTCATGTTTTATGTAAGTTCTCATGTTTTAGGTCAGTCTACGTCGTTTTGTTGTTTTGTAATTCTCCAAGTGTTTTTCGTGTTCGTCTTTGTCTTTCAATAAATTCATTGATTATGTATTCACAACCCGCTGCATTTTGGTCCTCCGATCCTTCTCTCCTCTCCTCGTCCGAGGAGGAGGAAGAACTAGAGACCCGTTACAGCGGTAGGTAGGTAGGTAGGTAGGTGGGTGGGTAGGTAGGTAGGTAGGTAGGTAGGTAAGAGAGGGAGGGAGGGAGGGAGGGGGGGGAGAGGAAAGGAGAGGAGAGGGGAGGGGGAGAGGAGAGGAGAGGAGGGGGGAGGGAGGAGGAGAGGAAGGGAAGGGAGGAGAGGGAGGGGAGGGTGTAACATGAGACAGGAGTGTGTTACAGTATCATCCCTCTGCCTGCGTACCTTTGATACTGTACGTATAGTAGACCCTACCACACACACACATACACACACACATTCAGTCCTCATAGAGATTTGAGTGGACTGGTTGTTTTTTTCTGGTTCTGTTTCAATAACGTTCATTTAAATAATGAATATAATCGCTCATTTAACCCGACACATGTTAACGTTAGCTTTAGGCTAGTAAACACTGAACTTTAAATATTTGATTCATAGTAGTAAATATGTATTATTTATTTATATTATATATTATATTATTCTATTTGATGGTTCAGTAGAGGTCCTTCCCGGACCCAAACAGCTTCTTACCAAGGCTGATGTCTTACACATCTGTCACGCCCTCACCTTAGAGTTCCTTATTTATTCTCTATGTTTGGTTAGGTCAGGGTGTGACTCGGGTGGGAAACTCTATGTTTTCTATATCTTTGTTTTTGGCCGTGTGTGTTTCCCAATCAGAGGCAGCTGTCTATTGTTGTCTCTGATTGGGAATCATATACAGTGGGAAGAACAAGTATTTGATGGGTCTTCCAGCATGACAACGACCCAAAACACACAGCCAGGGCAACTAAGGAGTGGCTCCGTAAGAAGCATCTCAAGGTCCTGGAGTGGCCTAGCCAGTCTCCAGACCTGAACCCAATAGAAAATCTTTGAAGGGAGCTGAAAGTCCGTATTGCCCAGCGACAGCCCCGAAACCTGAAGGATCTGGAGAAGGTCTGTATGGAGGAGTGGGGCAAAATCCCTGCTGCAGTGTGTGCAAACCTGGTCAAGAACTACAGGAAACGTATGATCTCTGTAATTGCAAACAAAGGTTTCTGTACCAAATATTAAGTTCTGCTTTTCTAATGTATCAAATACTTATGTCATGCAATAAAATACAAATCAATTACTTAAAAATCATACAATGTGATTTTCTGGATTTTTGTTTTAGATTCCGTCTCTCACAGTTGAAGTGTACCTATGATGAAAATTACAAACCTCTACATGCTTTGTAAGTAGGAAAACCTGCAAAATCGGCAGTGTATCAAATACTTCTTCTCCCCACTGTATAAGTTGTCGTTTTCCTTTTGGGTTTTGTGGGATCTTGTTTTCTGTTTCGTGTTTTGGCCTGACAGAACTCTGCGCTTTCCTTTTCACATCTGTTATTTTGTTTTTAGTGTTTTTTGAAATACAAGAATCATGAACACTTTCCACGCTGCTCTTTGGTCCACTCTTCCTACCACCAACGAGAGCCTTAACAACATCCTGCCGTGTGAAGTGGAGAGTCCTCATAGACCAAGGTTTCCTTCACTCTGAACCCCGAGGGATGGACGTTTTTTTTGTTTGAAATGATCAAATCTATCAGCTGTGTATTGCTAAGGGGAGGGGGAGGGGGGACTAAGGTGGACCGCTTGGGAATCCTGAGGTTATAGACTATTGGCTCTATTGAATAATTAAAACCAATCATTACTTGAATGATAACATTAACTTTTGTAAACATTGATTTACTTCACAGAGGAGTTAAAAAAATAGATGGCCATATTTTAAAAAAGCAAACAGTTTAGAGTCTGTGATACTTCCTATGTCCAGATCATTTTAGAAGTGTGTACAGGACTGCTCATGTTGACTGTGTCTTTAATGTCTCCTATCATGTAATTCAATAGAAATTGATAGTTTGTGATAGTATTGGTATTGTTTGGGCAATTACTGGGGATTTCAATGGGGGAATTACGTCTGCAATTACTGGGGATTTCATGGGGGAATTACGTCTGCAATTACTGGGGATTTCATGGGGGAATTACATCTGCAATTACTGGGGCTTTCATGGGGGAATTACGTCTGCAATTACTGGGGCTTTCATGGAAGAATTACATCTGCAATTACTGGGGCTTTCATGGGGGAATTACGTCTGCAATTACTGGGGCTTTCATGGGGGAATTACGTCTGCAATTACTGGGGCTTTCATGGGGGAATTACGTCTGCAATTACTGGGGCTTTCATGGGGGAATTATATCTGCAATTACTGGGGCTTTCATGGGGGAATTACATCTGCAATTACTGGGGCTTTTATGGGGGAATTATATCTGCAATTACTGGGTCTTTCATGGGGGAATTACATCTGCAATTACTGGGGCTTTCATGGGGGAATTACGTCTGCAATTACTGGGGCTTTCATGGGGGAATTATATCTGCAATTACTGGGGCTTTCATGGGGGAATTATATCTGCAATTACTGGGGCTTTCATGGGGGAATTACGTCTGCAATTACTGGGGCTTTCATGGGGGAATTACATCTGCAATTACTGGGGCTTTCATGGGGGAATTACATCTGCAATTACTGGGGCTTTCATGGGGGAATTACGTCTGCAATTACTGGGACTTTCATGGGGGAATTACATCTGCAATTACTGGGGATTTCATGGGGGAATTACATCTGCAATTACTGGGGCTTTCATGGGGGAATTACGTCTGCAATTACTGGGGCTTTCATGGGGGAATTACGTCTGCAATTACTGGGGATTTCATGGGGGAATTATATCTGCAATTACTGGGGCTTTCATGGGGGAATTACGTCTGCAATTACTGGGGCTTTCATGGGGGAATTACATCTGCAATTACTGGGGCTTTCATGGGGGAATTACATCTGCAATTACTGGGGCTTTCATGGGGGAATTACATCTGCAATTACTGGGGATTTCATGGGGGAATTACATCTGCAATTACTGGGGCTTTCATGGGGGAATTACATCTGCAATTACTGGGGCTTTCATGGGGGAATTACATCTCCAATTACTGGGGCTTTCATGGGGGAATTAAATCTGCAATTACTGGGGCTTTCATGGGGGAATTACATCTGCAATTACTGGGGATTTCATGGGGGAATTATATCTGCAATTACTGGGGATTTCATGGGGGAATTACATCTGCAATTACTGGGGATTTCATGGGGGAATTACATCTCCAATTACTGGGGCTTTCATGGGGGAATTACATCTCCAATTACTGGGGCTTTCATGGGGGAATTACGTCTGCAATTACTGTGGATTTCATGGGGGAATTACGTCTGCAATTACTGGGGCTTTCATGGGGGAATTACATCTGCAATTACTGGGGATTTCATGGGGGAATTATATCTGCAATTACTGGGGCTTTCATGGGGGAATTATATCTGCAATTACTGGGGCTTTCATGGGGGAATTACATCTGCAATTACTGGGGCTTTCATGGGGGAATTACATCTGCAATTACGTCTGCATCTAGATAGTTAGCGTGTATGTATTGGTATTGCTATGTAGGCTACGTGTGCCTTTTAGAATGTACCTCTGTCCTCGATCTGTTCTTGTCAATTAATGTTCTGTATGACGTCATGTTTCCTGTTTTGTGTGGACCCCAGGAAGAGTAGCTGCTGCTTTTGCCACAGCCAATGGGGATCCTGATAAAATACCAAATGCCAATCGTGCCTGTGTAAAAGACATTACATACTGAGAGTTCAACCTGGCTCCCTATTCCCTATTTAGTGCACGACTTGTAACCAGGGCCCATAGAGCTCTGGTTACAAGTAGTGCACTAAATAGGGAAGAGGGAGTCATTTTTGAACACACACATATAGACTACTTGCACAGCAAAGTGTCACTGAGAAGAAGGAGGAAGGCTGTTAAGAAAAAAAAAAGTCAAAGCCAAACCCCTAAATCATCTGAGCCAATGGGTAGAAGGCTTTTCTTTCTCCATCCCAAACAGCAGAAGTCAATTCCTGAGACTGAAACCTTGATTCAACACCAAGCGTCTAGGAGATGGAGCAGAGGCTTATTTCTCAGCTATTTGCCATCCCAAACAAATTTCATTGACTTGTGTGTCTGTGTGTGAGAAGAGTGATTGTGTGTGTGTGTGTGTGTGTGTGTGTGTGTGTGTGTGTGTGTGTGTGTGCGTGCGTGCGTGCGTGCGTGCGTGCGTGCGTGCGTGCGTGCGTGCCTGTGCCTGTGCCTGTGCCTGTGCCTGTGCCTGTGCCTGTGCCTGTGCCTGTGCCTGTGCCTGTGCCTGTGCCTGTGTGTGTAGGAGACAGTGATTTGTTTTTGTGTGTTTGTTTCTGTTTGACTAGGTTCGTGTGCGTCCTCACCCGCGTGCGTCCTCACCCACATGCGTCCTCACCCACATGCGTCCTCACCCGCGCACGTAAAAGATGCAGAAAGTGAAAAATAAAACAAGTAGGGAGAAACGAGAGAGCGTTGAGTAGCGAGACGGGGAAGGAACAAGACAACCATATGCCCTGCTTCTTCCTCTTAAATGAAATGCAGACTTAATTCCCCTATGAAAGCCCCAGTAATTGCCCAAAAATTGTTATTGTCTGACAATCATCGTAGAAAAGAAGTATAAAATTGCAAGGGATTTTAATCAGGGGATAATTTCTGCAAGAAGCCTGACAAGTTAAGATAATTATAATAAATCTTTTTTTAAGTAGGTTTTTGTTAGCATGTCTGGATGTCATATCCCCTCTTGTCATATCCCCTCTTCTCCTCTGATTTTCTTCTCCTCGTATCTCTGTCTCTCTGTCACTCTGTCTGTCTCTTTCTGTCTGTCTGTCTATCTCTCTCTCCTCCCTGCATCTCAGCTTGAACCCAAACCACTTAGATTGCAGCTAAATTTAACTAACTTAACCGCTGTTATGTGTAGGAGATATTCAAGCTAAAGTGACACATTTCCCTCTTCAATACTAAACAAGTGTAAAATCCCCAAGACAGTGTTCACTATGTAACAACATCTGCCAGTAAAACGAATGAGAAGGCAGTAATCTGTATATATTTTTTTGTATTAAACGACAACGTACATTAGGGACATTAGACTAATCTCAATGAGTATTATATAAGGCCGATAACAAGCGAAGAATAGATCACTGGGCCTATTCAGACCATTCCCGAGATAAACAGTTGTAGTATTCATTCAATTTACTTTCCACTCTTAGTTAGTCTGAGGTTCAATCTTTCAGTGGTCTCTTTCCAACTAAACTCCTTATGGAATTGTCATGCAGATTGTCATGTTAAACAGATCTGGGACCAGGCTAATTCTTGAAGACATGACGGAAACTTTTCGTTCAGGAAACAAAACGTATTTATCTGATCAACTCTGCATGTCTGAGTTAGCGACCTATCTTTAGATACATTTACACTAAATATAACGAGGCAATCTTCAGCAGACTAACTCCTTACCTCTCTCTTTCTCATTCTTTCTCTCATTCTGTCAGTCATTCTGTCTGTCATTCTGTCAGACATTATGTCTCTCATTCTGTCAGTCATTCTGTCACTCATTCTGTCTCTCATTCTGAAAGGTCATTCTGTCAGTCATTTTGTCAGTCATTCTGTCAGTCATTCTGTCTCTCATTCTGTCAGTCATTCTGTCAGTCATTTTGTCAGTCATTCTGTCTCTCATTTTGTCTCTCATTCTGTCTCTCATTCTGTCAGTCATTCTGTCAGTAATTTTGTCAGTCATTCTGTCTCTCATTCTGTCTGTCATTCTGTCTGTCATTCTGTCAGTCATTCTGTCAGTCATTCTGTCAGTCATTCTGTCAGTCATTCTGTCTCTCATTCTGTCTCTCATTCTGTCAGTCATTCTCAAATTTGACATAAACAGTTGCATTTATGAGTTTTATTGACAAATGCCAGTAAAAAAAAGCATCCCAAGCAAAAACCTGATAATGAATTTATTAGAATGCTGTAAGTACAGAAATGGGTTGCTCAGTGGGAAATGAATATCCAACTAGTCAGTGACAACTGTGTGGAGTTTGTGACAGCAACTACAGTATGTGAACTTATTACAGTATCATAGACACTATGTCCTGAGATGTTCTTTGATCTTCTATGTAGAGGAACCCCCTTACCTTCTAACGGCGCGTGTGTAGATTGTGAGGTCACAGAGCAAAACAGATTCGGCTCCGTGTGTGTTTGTGAGTCTCAGCTTCTCCTAGATGGAAGGGGTCATAATAGCTTGTAGCTCAAACCATTTGGACTCTACAGACGTTTTTTGGTGACCGAGCCCAGGAACACTTCGGGATCCGACCCTGTTTGCTACACAGTCTAGTGGTTTGTATCTACGGAGGCAGAATGAATAGACAAATCAAATGAGACCCAGAAGTCTGTATCTGAAACACACAATCCATAATTTCACCAGCAATACGGTGGGGCTGTTAACAAACACAAACAGTGTTTGGGAGACAGGAGGAAGTGAGAGAGTAGAGGAAGTGAGAGAGAGGAGGAAGTGAGAGGGTGGAGGAAGTGAGAGAGAGGAGGAAGTGAGAGAGTAGAGGAAGTGAGAGAGAGGAGGAAGTGAGAGAGGGGAGGAAGTGAGAGAGTGGAGGAAGTGGGAGAATCAGTAAGTGGGAGAGAGGAGGAAGTAAGTGGGAGAGAAAAGGAAGTGGGAGAGAGGAGGAAGTGGGAGAGAGGAGGAAGTGAGAGACACGAGGAAGTGGGAAAATCAGGAAGTGAGAAAGAGGAGGAAGTGAGAGAGAGGAGAAAGTGGGAGAGTGGAGGAAGTGAGAGAGTGGAGGAAGTGGGAGAATGGAGGAAGTGAGAGAGTGGAGGAAGTGAGAGAGAGGAGGACGTGGGAGAATGGATGAAATTGGAGAGTGGAGGAAGTGGGAGAATGGAGGAAGTGAGAGAGAGGAGGAAGTGAGAGAGGAGGAAGTGGGAGAGAGGAGGAAGTGGGAGAAGGGAGGAAGTGAGAGAGTGGATGAAGTGGGAGAATGGAGGTAGTGAGAGAGTGGAGGAAGTGGGAGAATGGAGGAAGTGAGAGAGTGGAGGAAGTGAGAGAGTGGAGGAAGTGAGAGAATGGAGGAGGTGAGAGAGTGGAGGAAGTGGGAGAATGGAGGAAGTGAGAGAGTGGAGGAAGTGGGAGAATGGAGGAAGTGGGAGAATGGATGAAATGGGAGAGTGGAGGAAGTGGGAGAGTGGAGGAAGTGGGAGAGTGGAGGAGGTGAGAGAGTGGAGGAGGTGAGAGAGTGGAGGAGGTGAGAGAATGGAGGAGTTGAGTGAGTGGAGGAAGTGGGAGAATGGAGGAAGTGAGAGAGAGGAGGAAGTGAGAGAGTGGAGGAAGTGGGAGAGTGGAGGAAGTGGGAGGGTGGAGGAAGTGAGAGAGTGGAGGAAGTGAGAGAGTGGAGGAAGTGAGAGAGTGGAGGAAGTGAGAGGGTGTAGGATGTGGGAGAATGGAGGAAGTGGGAGAATGGAGGAAGTGAGAGAGAGGCGGAAGTGGGAGAGTGGAGGAAGTGGGAGAATGGATGAAATGGGAGAGTGGAGGAAGTGAGAGAGTGGAGGAAGTGAGAGAGTGGAGGAGGTGAGAGAGTGGAGGAGGTGAGAGAGTGGAGGAAGTGGGAGAGTGGAGGAAGTGGGAGAGTGGAGGAAGTGGGAGAGTGGAGGAAGTGGGAGAGTGGAGGAAGTGAGAGAGTGGAGGTGAGAGAGTGGAGGAAGTGAGAGAGTGGAGGAAGTGGGAGAGTGGAGGAAGTGGGAGAGTGGAGGAAGTGGGATAGTGGAGGAAGTGAGAGAGTGGAGGAAGTGGGAGAATGGATGAAATGGGATAGTGGAGGAAGTGGGAGAATGGAGGAAGTGGGAGAATGGAGGAAGTGAGAGAGTGGAGGAAGTGGGAGAATGGAGGAAGTGGGAGAGTGGAGGAAGTGGGAGAGTGGAGGAAGTGAGAGAGTGGGGGAAGTGGGAGAGTGGAGGAAGTGAGAGAGTGGAGGAGGTGAGAGAGTGGAGGAAGTGGGAGAATGGAGGAAGTGAGAGAGTGAGAGAGTGGAGGAATTGGGAGAATGGAGGAAGTGGGAGAGTGGAGGAAGTGAGAGAATGGAGGAAGTGAGAGAGTGGGGGAAGTGGGAGAATGGAGGAAGTGAGAGAGTGGAGGAAGTGGGAGAGTGGAGGAGGTGAGAGAGTGGAGGTGAGAGAGTAGAGGAAGTGAGAGAGTGGAGGAAGTGGGAGAATGGAGGAATTGAGAGAGTGGAGGAAGTGGGAGAATGGAGGTAGTGAGAGAGTGGAGGAAGTGGGAGAGTGGAGGAAGTGGGAGAATGGATGAAATGGGAGAGTGGAGGAAGTGAGAGAGTGGAGGAAGTGAGAGAGTGGAGGAGGTGAGAGAGTGGAGGAGGTGAGAGAGTGGAGGAGGTGGGAGAGTGGAGGAGGTGAGAGAGTGGAGGAGGTGGGAGAGTGGAGGAATTGAGAGTGGAGGAAGTGGGAGAATGGAGGAAGTGGGAAATGGAGGAATTGTTAGAGAGGAGGAAGTGAGAGACTGGAGGAAGTGGGAGAGTGGAGGAGGTTATGGTGTTTTTTTTCTCCCAACTTTCACCATGGGAACAAATGTGCTTTCTGCCTTGCAAATCTGAGCTCATGTCCATTCCAAATGGAAAAATAGTTATTTCCTTTAAATCATCAAACTTGGCCTTTTTTTTGGGAGGGGGGGGGGGATCAGCTTTAATGTTGCAGACAGATTGCAGATAGATTGCAGACAGATTGCAGATAGATTGCAGACAGATTGTGGGTTCTATAAATGTAATAGTCTGGACCATTTTCAATCCCCCATTTATTCTTTAAAATTGTATTCATTATTTGTATTGAATTATTGTCCGCTAAACCCACCACCCCTCCTCTAATTGGAATAACCTAATTGACAACAAGACTTCGCCTTCTACTTCCAGTTTATACATAATATATACATTACACTGCTGCTGGACCGTAGTCTCTGAAAGTAAACAACGTGTCTGTGTCTATTTGTCAAGCCCTGACCTTAGAGATCCTTTTAATGTCTCTATTTTGGTTTGGTCAGGGCGTGATTTGAGGTGGGCATTCTATATTTTTGTTCTATGTTGTCTATTTCTATGTGTTTGGCCGGGTGTGGTTCTCAATCAGAGGCAGCTGTCTATCGTTGTCTCTGATTGGGAACCATACTTAGGTAGCCTTTTCCCACCTGAGTTTGGTGGGTAGTTGTTTTCTGTTTTGTGTGTCTGCACCAGACAGGACTGTTTCGTTTGTTCCGTTTTGTTATTTTTTGTTCTAGTGTTCAGTGTTATTAAAATTCACGAACAGGTACCACGCTGCACCTTGGTCCTCTCTTCCTTCAGTCCACGAGAATCGTTACATTGTGTCTGTGTCCGTGTCCGTATCTGCCGTTGGACTGTGCTATATGAAATTAAACAGCATGTCTGTTTCTGTGTCTGTAGTTGTGTCCTTATCAGCTGTTGGACTGTGAAGGTTCTATTATACTGACTGTAGCTTGTTTAACCTGTTGGGGATGGGGGCGCTGTTTAGACTATTTATGCTAATGTGGCTAATTTTTTAAACGGCTTCCCACAAAATCCTTGATCGTACAATATGCATATTATTATTATTATTGGATAGAAAACAGTCTATAGTTTCTATAGGAGTTGAAATTTTGTCTCTAAGTGGAACAGAGCCCATTCTACAGCAATTTCCCTGACATGGAGTCAGATTTGAGAAACGTTGGCCACTTTTCTGAAGTCATTTAAACGGGCACTGTCGTTGCTATGACTATACGGACACTTCTTACGTCTTCCCCTGGATGCCTTTACGTGATGACGATTCCAACGGGCTCGATTGCTCGTTCACAGGCCCTACAAATGAAAAAAACCTTTAGCTAGCAAGTCTTTTCTTGCTGCGTAACGCGCGTGGAAGACACCGACCCTCTCCTGTTCCAAGCATTAGTTTAGCCTGTTATATTTCTCCGGTCATCTTTTCACTCGTTATAGGAGTTACAAACATCACAAAGTAGTTAATTTAAAGCGTTTTATAGCAATTTATATCCGTTTAGTGCGATTTTGGGACATTTATTTTTGCAACGATGTGAAAAGTTGGTCACGCTTTTCAGTTCATCCCGAACGTAGTTGACATTTCCACATGGCAAGAGGACAGCTTTCCACCAAAAGACGATTTCTCCCAAGAAAGGATCCTTTGCCCAAGATACTGATGGAAGAACAGCTCAAGGTAGGACATTTTTATTATGATAAATCGTGTTTCTGTCGAAACATTTTAGTGGCTTAGGACGCCATGTTTTTTGACGTAGCTTCGCTTGGCGCAAACTGTATTGAAAAGTAAGGATAAATTAAAAAATGTAATAACGCAATTGTATTAAGAATTAAATTGTCTATCAATCCCTGTCCACCCTATATTTTTTAGTCACGTTTATGAGTATTTATGTATAAGAGTAGATCACTGTCTAAGTGGCGCAAGGACGTTTTCTTTACCAGCTTGTCTACATTTCACATTGTCTAACCATGATTTTGGTGGCTAAATATAAACATTTTCGATCAAACTGTATATGCATGTTGTAATGTGATGTTACAGGAGTGTCATCGGAAGAATTCTGAGAAGGTTAGTGAAAAAATTAATATCTTTTGGCGATGTTGACTTTTATCGCTCACTTTGGCTAGAATCAATGCTGGGCTGCTAATTGCTATGTGCTAAGCTAATATAACGATTTATTGTGTTTTCGCTGTAAGACACTTAGAAAATCTGAAATATTGTCTGTATTCACAGGATCTGTGTCTTTCGATTCGTGTATGCTGTGTATTTTTACGAAATGTTTGATGATTAGTAGTTAGGTAAACACGTTGCTCATTGTAATTATTCTAGTCCATTTGTGATGGTGGGTGCAATTGTAAACTATGCCATCTACCTGAAATATGCACTTTTTTCTAACAAAACCTATCCCATACCATAAATATGTTATCAGACTGTCATCTAATGAGTTTTTTTGTTGGTTAGGGGCTATAAATATCTTAGTTTAGCCGAATTGGTGATGGCTACTGGTGTTGGTGGACAAATAAAAGATGGTGGAATATGCTAATGTGTTTTTAGGTAATAGATGTACATCTTTACATATTGTGTCTTCCCTGTAAAACATTTTAAAAATCGGAAATGTTGACTGGATTCATAAGATCTGTGTCTTTCATTAGCTGTATTGGACTTTAATGTGTGAAAGTTAAATATTTTAAAAAAATATTTTTTTTGAATTTCGCGGCACTGGTTTTTCAGTGGGGGGGGGGGGGGGAGTGCCGCTAGCGGCACGCTGATCCTAGACAGGTTAAAGCGTAACTGTGACAACAGCTGGGTGAACAGGGGTAGGATTGCTATTACTGATGTATCGACCCTTACAC
>NC_074667.1:68944209-68984209 GCF_029448725.1 Salvelinus fontinalis
GCAAACCATAGTCCCTGTACCCAAGAATGCAAAGGCAACCTGCCTAAATGACTACCGCCCCGTAGCACTCACAGCTGTAGCCATGAAGTGCTTTGAAAGGCTGGTCAGGGCTCACATGAACACCATCATCCCAGAAACCCTAGTCCCGCTCCAATTCGCATACCGACCCAACAGATCGACAGATGATGCAATCTCTATTGCACTCCACACTGCCCTTTCCCACCTGGACAAAAGGAACACCTATGTGAGAATGCTATTCATTGACTACAGCTCAGCGTTCAACACCATAGTGCTCTCAAAGCTCATCACTAATCTAAAGACCCTGGGACTAAACACCTGGATCCTGGACTGCCTGTTCATTCATAACTGCACGGCCAGGCCCGACTCCAACACACTCATTGAGTTTGACAATGACACAACAGTGGTAGGCCTGATCAACGACAACGATGAGACAGCCTATAGGGAGGAGGTCAGAGACCTGAACGTGTGGTGCCAGGACAACAACATCTCCCTCAATGTGATCAAGACAAAGGAGATGATTGTGGACTACAGGAAAAGGAGGACCGAGCACACCCCCATTCTCATCGACAGGACTGTGGTGGAGCAGCTTGAGAGCTTCAAGTTCCTTGGCGTCCACATCACCAACAAATTAACATGGTCCAAGCACATCAAGACAGTCATGAAGAGGGCACAACAAAACCTATTCCCCCTCAGGAGACTGAAAAGTTTTGTCATGGGTCCTCAGATCCTCAAAGGTTCTATAACTGCACCATTGAGAGCATCCTGACGGGTTGCATCACTGCCTGGTATGGCAACTGCTCGGCCTCCGACTGCAAGGCACTACAGAGGGTAGTACTTATGGCCCAGTACATCACTGGGTCCAAACTTCCTGCCATCCAGAACCTCTATACCAGGTGGTGTCAGAGGAAGGCCCTAAAAATTGTTCAAGACTCCAGCCAACCAAGTTATAGACTGTTCTCTCTGCTACCACACGGCAAGCGGTACCGGAGTGCCAAGTCTAGGGCCAAGAGGCTTCTAAACAGCTTCTACCCTCAAGCCATGACAGCTATTCAAATGGCTACCCAGACTATTTGCATTGCCCCCCCACCTCTTCTACGCTGCTGCAACTCTCTGTTATTATCTGTACACAGTCACTTTAATAACTCTACCTACATGTACATATTACCTCAAATTACTTCGACACCGGTGCCCCTACACATTGACTCTGTACCGGTACCCCCTGTATATACAGTGGCTTGCTGCCACCACCATGCTTCACTGTGGGGATGATGTTCCGGGGTGATGAGAGGTGTTGGATTTGCGCCAGACATAGTGTTTTCCTTGATGGCCAAAATATTCTAATTTTGTCTCATCTGACCAGAGTACTACCTTCTATATGTTTGGGGAGTCTCCCACATGCCTTTTGGCGAACACCAAACGTGTTTGCTTATTTTAGTCTTTAAGCAATGGCTTCTTTCCGGCCACTCTTCCGTAAAGCCCAGCTCTGTGGAGTGTACGCCTTAAACTGGTCCTATGGACAGATACTCCAATCTCCGCTGTGGAGCTTTGCAGCTTCTTCTTCAGGGTTATCTTTTGTCTCTTTGTTGTCTCTCTGATTAATGCCCTCCTTTCCTGGTCCGTGGGTTTTGGTGGGCGGCCCTCACCTGGCAGGTTTGTTGTGGTGCCATATTCTTAAAAAAATTTAATTATGGATTTAATGGTGCTCCGTGGGATGTTCAAAGTTTCTGATATTTTTTATAACCAAATCCTGATCTGTAATTCTCCACAACTTTGTCCCTGATATGTTTGGAGAGCTCCTTGGTCTTCATGGTGCCCCTTGCTTAGTGGTGTTGCAGACTCTGGGGCCTTTCAGAACAGGTGTATATATACTGAGATCATGTGACACTTAGGTTGCACACAGGTGGACTTTATTTGTCAAATGATTTGATATCTGAAGGTAATTGGTTGCAGGGGCTTCACAGCAACGGGGTGAATACATACGCACACACCAATTGTTTTTTGATTTTCTTTGTGAATTTTTCTAAACAAGTTATATTTTTCACCAATTTGGATTATTTTGTGTATGTCCGTTACATGAAATCCACATAGAAATCAATTTAAATTGCAGTTTACAGGTTGTAATGGAACAAAATATTAAAATCGACAAGGGGGATGAATACTTTTGCAAAGCACTGTAGCCCCGCTATTGTTATTTTACTGCTGCTCTTTAATTATTTGATATTCTCATCTCCTACTTTTTATTGGTGGCATTAAGATTGTATTCGGCACATGTGACGAATGACATTTGATAACATTTTACTTGATTAGTGATGACATGAGTAAAGGACGGCACGAGCCGAGAGTAGATTCTCTACAGAATTGTTAACCATTTCCACATACTGCATTTCACATAGGGTTTCAGTGGTAAAATTAATACTTACATCAAGAACGTTTGTATTTGATACCAGAGGATAGAAAGTTAATGAAAACCTGAATGAAAACATGAATTAAAACATGAATGAAAACATGAATGAAAACACGAATGAAAACATGAATTAAAACACGAATGAAAACATGAATGAAAACATGAATGAAAACATGAATGAAAACATGAATGAAAACATAAATGAAAACATAAATGAAAACACGAATGAAAACACGAATGAAAACATGAATTAAAACATGAATTAAAACATGAATTAAAACACTTATTTCCATTAATGACCGCTCAGACCCACATACTCACACATCCATCCATAGAGCTTTTAAATTAAATTTGTTTTTCTCGGTCGCCCATGCCAGTTCAATATTTCAATAATAAATAATTTGATTGTTCCATTCTGTTAATGATGGCGGATTGATTGATTTCCACGTTTTTCCAAGATGACTGATGAGAAGAGAATTGTCGAGCCCATCTCACTACAGCCCCATAAGCCATGTCTGGAAATATGCAGACAGACAGATTAAAAGTACATTTACATTGTAATACTTTTGACAGCCAACTTTCTAGCTCAGCCCATTAACTTTATGGACATTATAGCATTCCCAGAAAGTAGGATTATTGAGTTCTTATTCGTTTTGCACAGAAGACATGACTCTGCCGTTGTGCTGTAGAATTTGTGAATTTAGTCTCTTATATAATAAATGATTTATAGTGGTTTGCGAAAGTATTCACCCCTTTGGTATTTTTCCTGTTTTGTGCTTTACAACCTGGAATTAAAATATATATTTTTAGGGGCGGTATCACTTGATTTACACAAAGTCAAAAAATATTTTTTATTGTGAAACAAGCAAGAAATAAGACAAAAAAAACAGAAAACTTGAGCGTGTATAACTATTCACCCCCCCAAAGTCAATACTTTGTAGAGCCACCTTTTGCAGCAATTACAGCTGCAAGTCTCTTGGGCTATGTCTCTTTAAGTTTGGCACATTTAGCCACATTTAGCCACTGGGATGTTTGCCCATTCTTCAAGGCAAAACTGCTCCAGCTCCTTCAAGTTGGATGGGTTCCACTGGTGTAGAGCAATCTTTAAGTTATATCACAGATTCGTAATTTGATTGAGGTCTGGGCTTTCACTAGGCCATTCCAAGACATTTAAATGTTTCCCCTTAAACCAATCGTGTGTTGCTTTAGCAGTATGCTTGGGTCATTGTCTTGCTGGAAGCTGAACCTCCATCCCAGTCTCAAATTTCTGGATGACAAACAGGTTTCCCTCAAGAGTTTCCCTGTATTTAGCGCTATCCATCATAGTTTCAATTCTGACCAGTTTCCCAGTCCCTGCCGATGAAAACATCCCACAGCATGATGCTTCCACCACCATGCTTCACTGTGGGGATGGTGTCCTCGGGGTGATGAGAGGTGCTGGGTTTGCGTCAGACATAGCGTTTTCCTTGATGGCCAAAAAGATCAATTTTAGTCTTTAACCCATTCCCGAACTGTATTTCTCCACAACTTTGTCCCTGACCTGTTTGGAGAGCTCCTTGGTCATCATTGCTTTCAGAACAGGTATATATATATATATATATATATATATATATATATATATATATATATATATATATATATATTGAGATCATGTGACAGAGCATATGACACTTAGATTGCACACAGGTGGACTTTATTCAACTAATTATGCGACTTGTGAAGGTAATTGGTTGCACTGTACATTAGTTTATACTAGATTAGGCATACATTTATGTTAGCTTAGTTATGCTCCAACTTTCCCTTCATCTTGAGCCAACATTAGTTATTTTTAAGTCTCGTTTCCAATAGTATACCAATAGTATATATTTTTTTTTCTAAGAGATTGTCAGTTGGATAGGCTCTCTGCAACGTTTTGTATATCCTCCCTATCACATGAACATCATTTTCTGACTCAAATAAGATTCCCTCAGATAGCTTTGATGTCCAAAAGATTTCAAATCTAATTTTAAGTTGCATGTATTTGAAACTATCTACATTGGCAGTCCAAAATTACATTTGAATTATTTTATGGAAAAACATTTATTTCCTGTTCACCAGATCATTTACAGTTTCTATTCCTTTAGTTTTCTATGTGGACCAATTAATCGGTCAATTCTGAAATGCTATCGAAGGATTGTTCCATAAGGTTAGGGAGAGATTGCTTCTTGTTGTAACGGTGGTTCTCCTCCTCTTCAACCGAAGAGGAGGAGTAGTGATTGAACCAAGGCGCAGCGGGTTGTGAATACATAATTTAATAAAGACACGACAAAACAATGAAGACAGAAAACGACCTAGACTTGAATAAACTACAAAATAACAAAACCGAAATGAATAGACAGACCTGAACAAGACGAACTTACAAATAACGTGAAGAACACACGAACAGGTAAAAATAGACTACACAAAATGACGATGTACAAACATATCGAACAGTCCCATATGGTGGGATAAACACTGACACAGGAGACAACCACCCACAACGAACACAGTGAAACAACCTACCTAAATATGACTCTCAATTAGAGGAACGCCAAACACCTGCCTCTAATTAAGAGCCATACCAGGCAACCCTTAAACCAACATAGAAACAGAAAACATAGAATGCCCACCCAAACTCACGTCCTGACCAACTAACACATACAACAAACTAACAGAAATAGGTCAGGAACGTGACACTTGTAGAATCCCTTTTAATTTTCTTCAGTTATAGTTAAGTATATTGTTATAGTGTTGTATTAAAACCCTCTTGGGTATGTGGGACGTTAGCGTCCTACCTCTTCAACAGCCAGTGAAACTGCTGGGCGCCAAATTCAAATACAGAAAAACTCATTATAAATTTTCAGAAAACAAAACATATTTTACATAGGTTTAAAGATGAACGTCTTGTGAATCCAACCACGGTGTCAGATTTTAAAAAATGCTTTACGGCGAAAGCATACCTTACGATTATTTGAGAACATAGCCCACTAGACAATTAATTACAAACAGTAACCAGCCAAGTAGAACAGAGTCAGAGTCAGAAATAGAGATAAAATGAATCCCTTACCTTTGATGATCTTCATATGGTTGACTCAGCAGACATTAATTTACTCAATAAATCTTTATTTTGTTCGATAAAGTCTCTTTATATACAAAAACCTCAGTTTTGTTTTGTTTGTGCATTTTCTTCAGTAATCCACAGGCTCAAACGCAGTCAAAACAGGAAGACAAAAAAATCCAAATTGTGTCTGTAAAGTTCATAGAAACATGTCAAACGATGTTTATATTCAATCATCGGGTTGTTTTTAGTCTAAATAATCGATAATATTTCAACCGGACAATAACGTCGTCAATTTAAAAGGTAAACAAGAATTGCTCTCTCCCTGTCTAGCGCATGAAAAATCTCTGCGACACTTTAGCGTCCAGTCATTCCGAATGCTCTTATTCCCTCATTTTTCAGCCTGCAACTATTTCTAAAGACTGTTGACATCTAGTGGAAGGCATAGAAACTGCAGTTTGAGTCCTAAGTCAATGGATACTGTTAGTATACTGTGAATAGAAAACTACAAAACCAAAAAGAAAACTACTTCCTGAATGGATTTTTCTCAGGTTTTCGCCTGCCAAATCAGTTCTGTTATACTCACAGACAATATTATTACAGTTTTGGAAACTTTAGAGTGTTTTCTATCCAAATCTACCAGTTATATGCATATCATATCTTCCGTGCCCGAGAAGCAGGAAGTTTAAATTGGGAATGCATTTCATCCAAAATTCCGAATGCTGCCCCCTACCCTAGTGAAGTTATGTTGTTAATGTTCTTAGCTGTATCTTTTGAAAATAGACACGTAAAAACAAAACATATTTCCAGTGGTACAATAAACCATACACACTCTCCTTGCTTCTAGATAATATATTCCAGATAATGGACTGGCATACTTACAACATAGATAATGGGCATTGCTTTCATATATAGCACAAGCATTTACTGTCTAGTTTTGACATATCTGAGAAAGGAGCAGCAGGGGCAGATTAGCCTCGATCGATGCTAAAAATACTTACATCGCATTACTGGGGTCTCAGTTTGCTGGTCAGTTTGTATTTACATGTCTAAATCTGCAAACAAGGAAGTGAAGTCCTGCAGAACACACATGAACACCATTATAACATTCAAATAAATGAAAGCTGTTTGGCCTAATTAGATGTCTTTCTCTCTCTCTCTCTCTCTCTCTCTCTCTCTCTCTCTCTCTCTCTCTCTCTCTCTCTCTCTCTCTCTCTCTCTCTCTCTCTCTCTCTCTCTCTTCGGAGTGCATGCTGGGAAGTGAGTCGTCAAGCAGGAGTGTTTGTGAGAGCGACTGGATTTCTTTTCATTCTATTGGGTTTTGGTATGTAAATATATATATATTGATTAGTTGGTTTAAAGATAATTGTTCTACTTATTAATTAACAAGTAGAGGGGTGGTGGGATAGTTTGAGGTTGTTTGTTTTCGCGAGGGCACAACCAGCTGGTTGAGGCTGGTTAAAATGTCCGCTCGTGAGAATTTGGAGTATGAAAAACTTAGTCGGCGCAATGGAATTAAGATTTTGGCAGAGGTTGGATGTTCAGTGGAAGAATGTGTTTTAGCGGTAGGTAGTATGATTGGGTATGATAGCATTAAATCAGCCTCAAGGATGAATAGCGCAGTAGTGATATTCTTAGATTCTATTGGAAAAGTGAATACGATGGTGGAGAACGGTGTTGTTTTGAGGGAGACACAGACGAAGGTATTTCCACTTATGAATCCGGCTAAGAAGGTTATATTGTCTAACGTACCACCATTTGTTAGAGATGAAGTGTTGGAGAGAGAATTATCGCGTCATGGTCAAATTGTGTCTACAATAAAGAAAGTTCTTTTTGGATGCAAATCTCCGTTGCTGAAACATGTCGTGTCTCATAGAAGGCAAGTGTATATGATCTTAAAAAAGGACGTCGATGAACTGAATTTAGCGTTTAGTTTTAAGATTGATGGATTTGATTATGTGTTTTACGCTTCTACTGAATCAATGAAATGTTTTGGGTGTGGAAGAGAGGGGCATTTGGTGCGTAGTTGTCCTGAGAAGGAGCGCGCAGAGCCCGGTAGTAGTTATAGTGATGGTACAGATAATGCATTTACGCAAAGAGATGAAACTGCTAAAAGTACGGGGGAAGGAAGAAGGTGGGCAGATGTGGTTGGAAAAGGGGGAGAGGAAGGCAGTGTGGATACGGGGACAATTGTGGTGGATCAGAACAAGGAGGGAGGGGAAGCAGTCTGTGAGATTGCGACTGCCGTTGCTGAGGTGGTGTTGGAAAATGAAATTGGAGATAAAGAGGAAATTGAAATAACAGGAAAGGAAGAAGCTGTTTTCAAAGTACCGAGAAGTAAGAGAAAGAATGTAGGGGGGGGTGAAGGGTCTAATTCTAAGAGGAAGGTAGAGATTGATAAATTAGTTGAAGATGAAAAGGTTGAAGATTTAGGAGAGTTTTCCTCTGGGGAGGAGAGCGGGAGTGAGTCATCTGACGCGTCGCAACAAAATAGTGAGATAATTGGGGAGGAAGGAAGGTATGGAATTAAGAAGGTACGCCAATTTCTGAAGTTGACAAAAGGGAAGAAATATATGCAGGATTACAATATAACTGATTTTTTCCCTGAAAGTGAATTGTTTATTGAATCAGCAAAGTTTTTGATGTCAAAAATAACAGGGGGAGGTTTGACAAGCCCTGAAATTGCTAGACTTAAGAAGGTGGTCACGAGAGTGATAAGTGATGTAAATTCTAAAGAAAATGAAAGGGTTTAGTTGCAGTTTTAAACCTGTAAAGAGATGGGATATCTGTATTTTCCTCTGTATATTTTTTTCATTCATGAGCAGTTTTAAGATTTCTTCTTTAAACATAAATGGTGGAAGAGATGTTAAAAAAAGAGCGATAGTGTATGAGTTAATTAGGGGAAAGGGAAGTGACATAAATTTTCTACAAGAAACACATAGTAATTTGGAAAATGAAGTTATGTGGAAAAAGGAGTGGGAGGGGACAGTGGTGTGTAGTCATAAAAATTCTAAAAGTGGGGGTGTGGCTATATTGTTCTCAAGGGGGTTTTTGCCTTTGTCTTATGAGGTTGAAGAGGTAGTTGAGGGGAGGTTATTAAAAGTTAGAGCAAGGTATGAAAACATCACTATGTGTCTGATAAATGTCTATGCCCCAGTGGTGGCAGTTGAGAGGGTATGTTTTTTAGAGACATTATCAAATACCATTGAGAAATGTAACAATGAAGATTATTTATTTATTGCTGGGGATTTTAACTGCACAGTCAGTGATTTAGATAGAAATCATCAAGAACCTCATATAGCCTCAAGGACCTTTTTAAAACGCCTCATTGTAACGCATGAATTGTGTGATATTTGGCGGAGACAAAATGGAGGCACAAGGCAGTACACCTGGGCGCATGTGAGAGAGAACATCATCTCTATGGCAAGGTTAGATAGGTTTTATTGTTTTGAGCATCAATCTCAGGTCTGTAAATCAAGTGTGATAACCCCAGTGGGATTTTCTGATCATTGTTTAATAACAGAGGTGGTGTTCATTAATAATGTAAAACCCAAAAGCGCATACTGGCATTTTAATATAACTTTATTGAGTGATGCTCACTTCAGGAAATGTTTTTGTTTTTTCTGGGAGAGGTGGAGGTCTCAAAAGGACAGTTTTATATCCATTCAACAGTGGTGGGATATAGGGAAAATCCAGATTCAACAATTTTGTAATCAATACACGAGGAATGTCACCAAGGATATCATCAGATCAATGAAAGCCCTAGAGTTTGAAATAGTGGAACTCATGACGTTGGTTGAGACCACAGGAGATTGGGGCCATACGCAGGCACTCAAGAAAAAAAAAGTTGAATTGGCAGATCTGCTGGGTATCAGAGCACAGGGGGCATTGGTGAGAAGTAAGTTTCAGGGAATATCTGAAATGGATGCCTCATCCAAATTTTTCTTTGGTTTAGAGAAAAAGAATGGACAAAGAAAAATTATTCATTGTCTCAAATCAGCTGTTGGACAAGAGCTCACTAGCCCTAGTGAAATTAGAAAGAGGGCAGTAGAGTTCTATGCTGAGCTCTACAAGTGTGAGTACAAAGAGGATAAAACAGTGACACAGAAGTTCCTTGATGGGCTCCCAAAGGTGGATGCAGAAGCTCAGGTTGAGCTTGAGCAACCATTGTCTTTGCAGGAGTTATACTCTGCATTAAAAGGCATGGAAAATGGAAGGGCACCAGGCTTTGATGGGCTTCCCGTTGACTTTTTTAAGTCTTTTTGGACTATGTTGGGAGAAGATTGGCTGGCAGTGGTTAATGATAGTTTAACCGGAGGGTTACTACCATTAAGCTGCAGAAGGGCTGTCCTCACCCTACTGCCCAAAAAGGGAGACCCTAGGGAGGTGAAAAACTGGAGGCCGGTGGCTTTATTGTGCACTGATTATAAGATCCTGTCCAAGGCTTTGTCCAACAGGCTGAGGGAGGTGATGGGGCAAATCATACATACGGACCAGTCCTACTGTGTTCCTGGCAGGCAGATAGGGGATAACATTTCTCTGATTCGTGACTTTTTGGACATCTCTAGGGCTATTGGGGTGGATGCAGGTCTAATTTCAATTGATCAGGAAAAGGCATTTGACCGAGTTGAACATCAATATTTATGGCATACGCTTGAGGCGTTTGGGTTCAGATCTGGTTTTATTGACATGATAAAGGTGATATATGGTGACATTGAAAGTGTATTGAAAGTTAACGGTGGTTTGAGTGCTCCTTTTAAAGTGTGTAGAGGTATTAGGCAGGGATGTTCTTTATCAGGGATGCTGTATGCCATTGCTATAGAGCCACTACTAAATAGCATTAGAAGTCGCATTGAAGGGGTGTACCTTTCCAAGGATATTCCTCCTATTCGTCTTTCAGCCTATGCTGATGATGTAGTTGTTTTAGTGAAAAATCAAGCGGAGGTGGATAGTTTGAGTCTAATGGTTGATCGGTTTAGGGGAATATCCTCGGCAAAAGTAAATTGGGAAAAGAGTTGTGCATTACAGATTGGAGAATGGTCTGGAGGGATCATGGCTTTGCCAGGGGGATTGGAATGGTGTAAGGGAGGGTTTAAGTATCTTGGAGTGTACTTAGGAGATGAGGGGATTATGGAAAGAAATTGGATTGGGGTGGTTGAAATGGTGGAAGGGAGGATGAGGAGATGGCGTTGGTTGTTATCTCGAATGTCATATAGGGGGAGAACTATTATAGTTAACAATGTGATTGCCTCTGCATTATGGCATCGGTTGGCAGTTTTAGAACCACCTTCTGGTCTTCTGGCTAAGATACAGGCAATTATGGTAGATTTTTTTTGGGATAAATATCACTGGGTTCCACAAAGTGTTTTGTATTTGTCAAAAGAGGAGGGGGGACAAGGTCTGGTACATCTTGCTAGTAGGGCTGCTGCTTTCCGTTTTCAGTTTATTCAAAGGTTGCTTTATGGACAGGAAAATGTGGTGTGGAGGGGGGTAGCAGGCCTTGTGTTACAGAGGGTTGGAGGTTTAGGTTTAAAGAAGGCTTTATTTCTGGTTGATAGTAGCCAGATTTCTAGGGAGGGAGTACCTCCGTTTTACAGAGGCCTTCTCAGAGTGTGGAGCATAATGAAGGTGTCCAGACGAACTTCAGCGGAGTCAGTGCATTGGCTGTTGGAGGAACCTCTGGTGTGTGGGGCAAGACTGGATTGTACAACTGCAGCTGTTCCACATTTCTCCAAGATTCTGGTGAAGGGAAAAATAATCACCTTAAGACAGTTAATGGCAATGGCTGGGCCCGACTTAATGGATGGAAGACGGTTGGCTGAACATTTGGGGGTGAGGTCGGAAAGGATTGTTGGACAAATGCTGGGAAGCTGCAGGAAAGCTCTGTCAGCGGAAGAATGGGGAATGCTTAATAGCCACAAGAAGAAGGAACAAGATGAAGACGTCTCATTTCCAAGATTAGGGATTACACCAAATATCACAGAGTCAGAGAGAAAGGGTATATTGTTGGATTTGAGAGGGTTGGAGGAGGTGGGTTTGGATGAGGTGAATGGGAAGGATTTGTATAGGGGGTGTGTTAAGGTGTTAAACAAAGAGAAATTGAAAAATAGAAAAGACACTCCATGGAGGGTAAAATTGGGAATTGATGACAAGGTAAAGCCAGCATGGAGAGCACTGTACAAACCACCGTTACAAAAGGGTACTGGTGATATGCAATGGAGGGTGTTACATGGCATTATTGCAGTTAATGCTTTTGTATCTGTCATTAATTCAGATGTTAGAGATGGATGTCCTTTTTGTAATATAAGAGAAACCATTTTTCACTGTTTTATGGAGTGTGAGAGGATAAAACCTTTATTGGAAATACTGGAATCATTGTTTAGAGCTGTAGGTGAGATTTTTAATAACAATGTTTTTATTTTGGGGTTTCAATATAGTAAGCAACAGAAAAGAAAATGTCAAATGTTAAATTTTATTTTGGGACAAGCTAAGATGTCAATTTTTTTGAGTAGGAAACATAAAATAGACACGGGATATGAGAAGGATATAAGATGTGTTTTTAAAGGATTAGTGAAAGCAAGAATAAAAGTGGATTTTGAGTTTTTCTCAGCTGTAAAAGATCTCCCATTGTTTGAGGAGAAGTGGGCATATGAAGGAGCGCTTTGTTTTGTAGAGGAGGGGAAATTATTTTTTGTTGAGGAAATAAGTTGAATGTATATGTTCTTTTGTATTTTTATTTTTATTTATTTTGTGTAGGAATTACGTTCATTGTTTCATTTCTGAAAAGGCAGTGTGTCATTATTTATGTTAACAATTGAGTAGAAAATAAAGGTTTTATAAAAACTCAAAACTCAAACTCTTTCTCTCTCTCTCTCTCTCTCTCTCTCTCTCTCTCTCTCTCTCTCTCTCTCTGTCTCTCTCTGTCTCTCTCTCTGTTTCTCTGTCTCTCTCACCGTATATATCTGTTCTGTACGTTCATAGAGACCAGTGGTACATCATGTCCATAGCTTTGAGGTCCTCATCACAATCGCAACATGACTGTCCTGAAGGAGGAATGTTTTAAAGCTTCGTCATCACCCTCCCCCCTCTGTCAATTCAATTCAATTCAAGGGGCTTTATTGGCATGGGAAACATGTGTTAACATTGCCAAAGCAAATGAGGTAGACAATACACAAAAGTGAAACAAACAAAACGAATTAACAGTGAACATTACACATACAGAAGTTTCAAAACAATAAAGACATTACGAGTGTCATATTAAATATATACAGTGTTGTAACAATGTACAAATGGTTAAAGCACACAAGTTAAAATAAGTAAGCATAAATATGGGTTGTATTTACAATGGTGTTTGTTTTTCACTGGTTGCCCTTTTCTTGTGGCAACAGGTCACAAATCTTGCTGCTGTGATGGCACACTGTGGAATTTCACCCAGTAGATATGGGAGTTTATCAAAATTGGATTTGTTTTCGAATTCTTTGTGGATCTGTGTGATCTGAGCGAAATATGTGTCTCTAATATGGTCATACATTGGGCAGGAGGTTAGGAAGTGCAGCTCGGTTTCCACCTCATTTTGTGGGCAGTGTGCACATAGCCTGTCTTCTCTTGAGAGCCATGTCTGCCTACGGCGGCCTTTCTCAATAGCAAGGCTATGCTCACTGAGTCTGTTCATAGTCAAAGCTTTCCTTAAGTTTGGGTCAGTCACAGTGGTCAGGTATTCTGCCACTGTGTACTCTCTGTTTAGGGCCAAATAGCATTCTAGTTTGCTCTGTTTTTTTGTTAATTCTTTCCAACGTGTCAAGTAATTATCTTTTTGTTTTCTCATGATTTGGTTGGGTCTAATTGTGCTGTTGTCCTGGGGCTTTGTGGGGTGTGTTTGTGTTTGTGAACAGAGCCCTAGGACCAGTTTGCTTAGGGGACTCTTCTCCAGGTTCATCTCTCTGTAGGTGATGGCTTTGTTATGGAAGGTTTGGGAATCGCTTCCTTTTAGGTGGTTGTAGAATTTAACGGCTCTTTTCTGGATTTTGATAATTAGTGGGTATCGGCCTAATTCTGCTCTGCATGCATTATTTGGTGTTCTGCGTTGTACACGGAGGATATTTTTGCAGAATTCTGCATGCAGAGTCTCAATTTGGTGTTTGCCCCATTTTGTGAAATCTTGGTTGGTGAGCGGACCCCAGACCTCACAACCATAAAGGGCAATGGGCTCTATGACTGATTCAAGTATTTTTAGCCAGATCCTAATTGGTATGTTGAAATTTATGTTCCTTTTGATGGCATAGAATGCCCTTCTTGCCTTGTCTCTCAGATCTGTCTCTCTCTTTTCTCTCTCTCCCTTTCTCTCTTTCTTTCCTTCATCCTACATCACCTTTATTTAAAGGCAGACTCAGTGTCTCAGTATAATACAATGGCTAGTAATGCTTTATGGGGATTGTCTGGGTGTTTAGCGGTTGTAAATTTGATGCCAGTCAGTCCGCCAGTCGGCCGCGCAGTGGGCCAGCTCCTGCAGCCAATAGCAGGAACCCGGCTGTGTCAGTAACCATGCTTAATGACCTGCCAGCTGCATCAACCTGAAAATTGATCTTAGTTTCCTCCCTTCTCCATCTTTCTTTACCCCGGTCATTCAATGTAGTACAGCTTTTATTTTTCAAGGTACAATGACTGTCTCTCTCTCTCTGTCTCTCTCTGTCTCTCTCTCTCTCTCTCTCTCTCTCTCTCTCTCTGTCTCTCTCTCTCTCTCTCTCTCTCTCTGTCTCTCTCTGTCTCTCTCTCTCTCTCTCTCTCCCCCAACCTGCCTGCCCTTCACCCTCTGCCTCTATGACACCAAGGAAATAAACATTCCATCCTCCTGTGCCCAATGCAGTGCGCTGTCTGCAAAATAAAAGGCCATAGAAAACAAGAGTTCATTGTTAGAACCTTCCAGTGCCCTTCAACTGGGTGAACTATAGAGGGCAATTAAACCTAAGTGGGTACACTGCAAATGATTGATCCCTTTCCTGCCCTGGCGGGCATCAGGCAGAGGGTATTTCCTATTGTATATGCATGCATGAATATGGGAAGCAGATAAATCAGGTTAATATCTCTAACAGAGCATTCCTATAGTAAATCAGTTGTTTGTTTTCTCTTCAGCACACTGCAGACTGTATCAGGGTCTCGCTGCACATCAGTTATCGCTACTGGCCAATCTAACAGCAATGTTCCATCCGCCCAGCCTCTGGCCACCCCCCACCCCCTCCCTCTCCCTCTCTCTGTCTCTCTCCCTCTCTCCCCCTCTCTCTCTCTCTCTCTCTGTCTCCCCCTCTTCTCTTTCTCTCTCTCCCTCTGTCTCCCTCTCTCTCTCCCTTTCTCCCTCTCTCTCCCTCTCCCTCTATCTCTCTCTCTCCCTCTCCCTCTCTCTCTCTCTTTCTCCCTCTCTCTCTCTCTCTCTCTCTCTCCATTCAGTCGTACAGGGGAGCAGTAGATGAGTAGGTTAGTTGCCAGGGACTGATCCCAGGTTTCTTCCGGTAGTAAAAGAGCCCAATAGGGTGGCGCACAATTGGCCCAGCGTTGTCTGGGTTTGGCCGTCATTGTTCTTTATTAACTGACTAAATTAAAAAATAAATAATAATAATAATCTCTCTCTTTGTATCTCTCATCAACCTCATCACGTGTGATTCTGAATCACCTTTGCTATATAAAGAGGAGGGCCACTGGTCATTGGTTGCCGGTTAATGACCCACCCACACCCCTTCGAGCCACATTGTTGGTCTTCATATTAACTCCAGTGTCCAGTAGCACCATGGTGGGATTCAGTGACATTTAGACTCAGCCTTTATGAATGAGAGCTGTGTTTTCCTATGCTGCCTCTGTCTTCTACAGAGCAATACTGTAGCCCAACCTGGTCTCAAAGACTAGACGTAACATTGTTAAACATAAATCCGGTACATTCAAATTAGTGTGATCTGTTACGTTTGGTTCCATAAGACAGAAGGTTACTTAAAATTGCAATAAGTAACTTTCTTTTGTGACCTGACTAAATCAAATCTAAGAAGCGGTAGATCTGTTCTATGTATGCTATATCTATATATTCTGGTCTTAAGTTTTGTTTTTGTAGAAAAAAGTTTCTTTGTTTTTGTTTTTGTACACCAGTTTCAAAAAGAAAAAAAAATCTAATATTTTGGAAGAATGAAGAAGATATTTATTCCTGACAGTTTAGATGGTAAAATTATTCTCTTTACTTTACTTGCTTATTTTGTCACATAAACTACAATTAGGCAAACTATTAGAAGTTTTGCAACCAGGAAATGGTTGTAAGATTTTCAGCATAGTGCAACTTTAATGCAAACAGTGTGGTGATTGGTCAGGGTGGATGGGTAGGCATATAACGCAACATCTAACAACACAAAGGTTTGTGTGTTATAATCTCATCACGGACAACATTTGAGACAATTAGCAACTTTGCAGCTACTTTGCATGTTAGCTAATCGTCCCCTTAACCCTAACCGTAACAGCAGCATACCACCCTGCATACCCTCCTATAAAGGTGACCTGACCTAGATCACATCCTCTATCATTATGACCAAAGGGCATGACTTATGCCATTTATAGGAGGGTGGCGGGGGAGGGGGGGGGGGGGGGGGGGGGGTGAGGGGGAGTAAGATTTCAAATGATATGTCACATTCTATTTTCGGACAGATCTCGCCGAACCCAGATCTCGCGGAACACAGATCTCGCCGAACCCAGATCTCACCGAACCCGTTACTGGGTCCAAAACAAACACTGAGAGTTTAAAATAAACCACCTTTCAAATTGACCCCGTAATTGGTATATAAACTCAATACATTTAAGTGATGATTTAAAGAATGATTATATTATTATTTATTATATTATATACATTCAAATGAGATTCGTTTGAACTTGAAGTGATTCATGATTTTTAAAAAGATAAAAAAATAATTAAATGTATAATTTATAAGATGCCAGCAGCATACCACCCTGCATACCACTACTGGCTTGCTTCTGAAGCTAAGCAGGGTTGGTCCTGGTCAGTCCCTGGATGGGAGACCAGATGCTGCTGGTAGTGGTGTTGGAGGGCCAGTAGGAGGCACTCTTTCCTCTGGTCTAAAAAATATGGGGACATTGGGGACACTGCCCTGTGTAGGGTGCCGTCTTTCGGATGGGACGTTAAACGGGTGTCCTGACTCTCTGAGGTCATTAAAGATCCCATGGCACTTATCGCAAGAGTAGGGATGTTAACCCCGGTGTCCTGGCTAAATTTCCAATCTGGCCCTCAAACCATCATGGTCACCTAATAATCCCCAGTTTACAATTGGCTCATTCATCCCCCTCCTCTCCCCTGTAACTATTCCCCAGGTCGTTGCTGCAAATGAGAACGTGTTCTCAGTCAACTTACCTGGTAAAATAACGCTAAAATAAATAAAATAAAACCCTTTAACCTCTTGGCGCACGGATCCCTTTAGCGGGATCATTTTCATCAACAACCGATGACTTGCAGAGGGCTAAATTCCCAAAAATGTTCAAAAAATATTTATATTCATGAAATCACAAGTGTAATATAGCAAAACACAGCTTTGCTTGTTGTTGATCCACCTGTCGTGTCAGATTTTGAAAATATGCTTTGCAACGAAAGCAATCCAAGCGTTTGTGTGAGTTTATCGATGACTAGACAAAACATTACGAACACCTAGCAGCAATGTAGATTGATAACGAAAGTCAGAAAAGCAATAAACTGAATTGCTTACCTTTGATGATCTTTGGATGTTTGCACTCACGAGACTCCCAGTTACACAATAAATGTTATTATTGTTCGATAAAGATTATTTTTATATCAAAAAAACTCCATTTGTTTGACGCGTTATGTTCAGTAATCAACAGCCTTATTCAACAGCCAAGTTATGAAGGGCAGATGAAAATTCCAAATTGTATCCGTAAAGTTCGTAGAAACATGTCAAAGTTTTTTATAATCAATCCTCAGGTTGTTTTTAACATCAATAATCGATAATATTTCAACCGGACGGTAAACTATTCAATACAAGAGAGAATGAAAATGTCGAGCTACAACTCTCGCACGCAGGAACTAATCAAAGGTCCACTGACGCGTGTTGATAAATCTCGCTCATTTTTCAGAAGAAAAGCTTGAAACTATGTCTAAAGGCTGTTCACACCCTGTGGAAGCCATTGGAAAAGGAATCTGGTTGATATCCCTTTAAATGGAGGATAGGCAGGCAATGGAACAGGAATTTTTCAAAATGAGAGGCACTTCCGGGTTGGATTTCCTCAGGTTTTCACCTGCAAAATTGGTTCTGTTATACTCACAGACAATATTTTGACAGTTTTGGAAACTTTAGAGTGTTTTCTATTCTAGCATCTGGGCCTGAGAAATAGGCAGTTTACATTGGGAACGTTATTTTTCCAAATATACATTTTTTGCCTCCTAGCGTCAAGAAGAAGAAGAAGAACCTAACTCCTAACCCTAACCTTAAACCTAACCTAACCTTAACACCTAACCCCTAGCCTAGCTAGCGTTAGCCACCTAGATAACGATAACCACAGCAAATTATAATTCGTAATATTTTATACGCTTTGCAAATTCTGAACATATTATACAAATTGTAATTTGTAACATATAATACGAAATGGATGATGGATATCCCAAAATAAATACATGCCATCTGAAATGTAACATATAGTTATTGGAGTGTCCCGGATTTACTTTTACTATGTTACGTCTACCCCTGAGTTCCAGGATGTGTAGCCGGGGTGAAAGAGGAGAGGAGGGTGTCTTCGACAGAGTAATACTGTAGTCAGGGTGACAGATTCATAACATTTTTACCACATCAGTCAATTGCTTCATTCATAAGTGAATCGACGATGCTGTCCCGACAGTGACTGTACGTACATACCCCAACCAGAAGCCATGGTAGAGCTGCCACATTGAAGGAGCCAGACACTAACCCAGAAGCTTATAAGAAATCCCACTACGACCTCCGACGAGCCATCAGACATCAATACAAACATCAATACAGGACTAAGATCATTTCCTACTACGCCGGCTCTGATGCTATTCAGATGTGGCAGGGTTTGCAAACTATCACTGATTACAAAAGGAAACCCAGCCGCGAGCTGCCCAGTGACACGAGCCTACCTAATTCCTTCTACGCTCGCGTCGAGGCAAGCAACCCTGAACCAACCCTCTGGGTTCCATGTAAAACCTTTTCCACTGAGAGATCTACATGGAACCCAAAATAGTTCTACCTGGAACCAAAAAGTGTTCTATCTGGAACTAAAAAGGGTTATCCTATGGGGACAGCTGCTGAATAAGTGTACATGTTTCAAGCATACTACCATTGTCCCTGTCCCCAAGAATACTAAGCTAACCTGTCTGAATGACTATTGCCCCCTGGGCACTCATATCTGTAGCCATGAAATACTTTGAAAGGCTTGTCATGGGTGACACCAACACTATCATCCCAGACACCATGAACCAACTCCAATTTGTTAATTGACTATAGCTTAGCGTTCAACACCATTGTGCCCTCCAAGCTCATCACTAAGCTCAAGCTCCTGTACTTAACACCTCCCTCTGCAACTATTTCTGGACTTTCTGATGGGCCGCCATCAGGTGGTGAGGGTAGGCAACAGCACATCCGCCACGCTGACCCTCAACACTGGGGCCTCTCAGGGGTGCTTGCTTAGTCTCCTCCTATACTCCCTGTTCACTGCACGACTCCAACACCATCATTACGTTTTGCTGACGACACGACGGTGGTTGGCCTGATCACCACGACGATGAGACAGCCTATGGAGAGGAGGTCAGTGACCCGGCAGTGTGGTGCCAGGACAACAACCTCTCCCTCAACGTCAGCATGGCAGGGAGCCAATCGCTGACTAAAGAAAACAGAGGGCCCAGCATCCACATCGAAGGGGAAATGGATGGTCCAACATGGCTGTAGTGAAGCAGGTCAAGAGCTTCTGTGTTTACGTTGTAAATCAGGAGGAGACGGAACAAACAGTGAGTGGGAGACGGGTGACCTGCTGGGCTCTGAGGTCCAGAATGGAAATGATCTTTATTATTATTAGAAAGAAGTGCATGGTGGAATATTTTTTTAAACTTGGGTCCAGGAAGAATTTGTCCTTTCATAAACACATTTTATGCAATTTTTTTTTATAATTATAGACTTTAGTAGAATATTTTTTAATACCTCACAAATTATTGAAATGTTTATTTTCTTTATTTAACCTTTATTTAACTAGGCAAGTCAGTTAAGAACAAATTCTTATTTACAATGACGGCCTACCAAAAGGCAAAATGCCTACTGCGGGGGGAGGGACTGGGATTAAAAATTAAAACATTTAAAATATATAAATATAGGACAAAACATACATCATGACGAGAGAGACAACACAACACTACATAAAGAGAGACCTAAGATAACAACATAGCATGGCAGCAGCACATGACAATACACCATGGTAGCAGCACAACATGGTACAAACATTATTGGGGACAGACAACAGCACAAAAGGCAAGAAGGTAGAGACAACAATACATCATGCAAAGCAGTCACAACTGTCAGTAAGAGTGTCGTGATTGAGTCTTTAAATAAAGGATGATGAGATTGAGGTAAAACTGTCCAGTTTGAGTGTTTTGTTGCAGCTCGTTCCAGTCGCTAGCTGCAGCGAAATGAAAAGACGAGCGACCCAGAGATGTGTGTGCTTCGGGGACCTTTAACAGAATGTGTTTGGCAGAACGGGTGTTGTATGTGGAGGATGAGGGCTGCAGTAGATATCACAGATAGGGGCGAGTGAGGCCTAAGAGGGTTTTATAAATAAGTATCAACCAGTGGGTCTTGTGACGGGTATACAGAGATTGTCAGGTTTTGGCCAGGACTGTTCTGGTTTTGGTCAGTAGATGTCCCCATTGCACCTGTTTTGAACCTTTTTTTTTTTTTTCTTGCTCTAATTATTGTTTGCACCTGTATGTCGTTCCCTTGTTAGTATTTAAACCCTGTGTGTTCCTCAGTTCTTTGCTCAGTGTTTGTATGTTAGCACCCAGCCCAAGCCTTGTTGTGAACATATATTTTCTCTTGTTGGATTTTCCAGAGGTTCTCTGGTTTTGTTCTTGTGTTTTTTGGATTAGTCTTTTGAGGTTTGTTTTTTCCCTTGCTGTTCTTACCACTTTGTGGATTTTCTTTGTATTTTTGAAGATATCCATTTTTGCCTCTTGGCTTTATTTTGGACATTGTGGATTTATATTCTTTGCCTGAAGACCTTGTTCTTTTATTAAACCACCATCTTTAGTACTGCTGTGTCTGCCTCATCTTCTGGGTTCTGCCGATTATTAGTGACTGTTTCTCGCACCGGGTCCTGACAGAGATGACCAGTTTACAGAGGAGTAAAGAGTGCAGTGATGTGTCCTATTAGGAGCATTGGTGGAAAATCTGATTTCCAAATGGTAAAGAACATCTAGCCGCTCGAGAGCACCCTCACCTGTCCATCTATAAATTATGTCTCCGTAATCTAGCATGGGCAGGATGGTCATCTGAATCAGGGTTAGTTTGGCAGCTGGGGTGACAGAGGAGCAATTAAGATAGAGGAAACTAAGTCTAGATTTAACTTTAGCCTGCAGCTTTAATATGTGCTGAGAGAAGGACAGTGTACAGTCTAGCCATACTCCCAAGTACTTGTATGAGGTGACTACCTAAAGTTCTAAATCTTTAGAGGTAGTAATCACACCGGTGGGGAGAGGGGCATTCTTCTTACCAAACCACATGAACTTTGTTTTGGAGGTTTTCAGAACAAGGTTAAGGGCAGAGAAAGCTTGTTGGACACTGAGAAAGCTTTGTTGTAGAACACTTAACACAAAATCCAGGGAGGGGCCAGGTGAGTATAGGACTGTAATATCTGCATATAAATGGATGAGAGAGCTTCCTACTGCCTGAGCTATGTTGTTGATGTAAATAGAGAAGAGCGTGCGGCCTATGATCAATTCTTGGCGTACTCCCTTGGTGACATGCAGTGGCTGAGACAGCAGATTTTCTGACTTTATACACTGCACTTTTAGAGAGGTAGCTAGCAAACCAGGCCAGAGACCTCTCAGAGACACCAATACTCCTTAGCCGGCCCACAAGAATGTAATGGTCTACCAAATCTAAAGCTTTGGCCAAGTCAATAAAAATAGCAGCACAACATTGCTTAGAATCAAGGGAAATGGTGACATCATTGAAGACCTTTAAGGTTGCAGTGACACATCCATAACCTGAATGGAAACCAGATTGCATACCAGAGAGAAAACTATATACATCAAGAAAGACAGTCAGTTGATTTTTGACAAGTTTTTCCAACACTTTTGATAAACAGGGTAAAATAGAAAAAGGCCTATAACAGTTAGGATCAGCATGATCTCCCCCTTTAAATAAAGGATGAACTGTGGCTGCCTTCCAAGCAATGGGAACCTCCCCAGAAAGGGGAGACAGGTTAAAAAGGTCGGAGATAGGCTTGTCGATGATAGGGGCAGCAACCTTAAAGAAGAAAGGGGTAGGTCAAGTGAGGTCAAGTTTAATCTCTACTTCATCACCCTCCTGGATCCGGGATCCTCCTCATCAAAAAAAGCTGACTAGCATAGCCTAGCCTAACGGGACAGGGATATCATATAATATAATTTCATGAAATCACAAGTCCAATACAGCAAATGAAAGATAAACATCTTGTGAATCCATCCATCATTTCCGATTTTTAAAATGTTTTACAGCGAAAACACAATATGTATTTCTATTAGCTAACCACAATAGCCAAAAACACAACCGCATATTTTCACCATGTTTCCACCGCATAGGTAGCTTTCACAAAACCGATAAAATAGAGATAAAATTAGTCACTAACCAAGAAACAACTTCATCAGATGACAGTCTTATAACATGTTATACAATACATTTATGTTTTGTTCGAAAATGTGCATATTTGAGGTATAAATCATAGTTTTACATTGCAGCCACCATCAAAAATAGCACCAAAGCAGCCAGAATAATTACAGAGAGCAGCGTGAAATACATAAATACTCATCATAAAACATTTATGAAAAATACATGGTGTACAGCAAATGAAAGATAAACATCTTGTGAATCCAGCCAATATTTCCGATTTTTTAAGTGTTTTACAGCGAAAACACAATATAGAATTATATTAGCTTACCACAATAGCCAAACACACAAACGCATTTATTCACCGCAAAGGTAGCTTTCGCAAAAACCAGCAATATATATAAAATTAATCACTAACCTTAGGACAACTTCATCAGATGCCAGTCTTATAACATCATGTTATACAATACATTTATGTTTTGTTCAAAAATGTGCATATTTAGAGCTGCAAATCGTGGTTATACATTGTGAATACGTAGCAACATTTCCCCAGAATGTCCGGAGATATTTTGGACACTCACCTAATCTGACCGAAGAACTCATCATAAACTTTACATAAAAATACTTGTTGTGAAAGATATGAAAGATACACTGGTTCTTAAACAAGTCAACATTCACAAGGTTTCGGGGCCAGATTGATTTCCAGGACTTGTGCTCCGAGCATGTGCTGACCAACTGGCAGGTGTCTTCACTGACATGTTCAACATGTCCCTGATTGAGTCTGTAATACCAACATGTTTCAAGCAGACCACCATAGTCCCATGATTTGGAAAGGCACACCCCTGTCTATATAAGGTCCCACAGCTGACAGTGCATGTCAGAGCAAAACCCAAGCCATGAGGATGAAGCAATTGTCTGTATAGCTCTGAGACAGAATTGTGTCGAGGCACAGATATGGGGAAGGCTACCAAAAAATGTCTGCATCATTGAAGGTCACCAAGAACACAGTGCACTCCATCATTCTTAAATGGAAGACGTTTGCACCCACCAAGACTTATCCTAGAGCTTGCCCCATGGTCAGGGAGGTTACCAAGAACCCAAAGGTCACTCTGACAGAGCTCTAGAGTTCCTTTGTGGAGATAGGAGAACCTTCCAGAAGGACAACTATCTCTGCAGCACTCCACCAATCAAGCCTTCATGGTACAGTGGCCAGACGGAAGCCACTCCTCAGTAAAAGGCACATGACAGCCTGCTTGGAGTTTACCAAAAGACACCTAAAGGACACCTAGACCATGAGAGACAAGATTCTCTGATATGATGAATCCAAGATTGAACACTTTGGCCTGAATGCCAAGTGTCACGCCTGGAGGAAACCTGGCACCATCCTTACGGTGAAGCATGGTAGTGGCAGCATCATGCTGTGGGGATGTTTTTCAGTGGTAGCGACTGGGAGACTAGTTAGGATCGAGGGAAAGATGAACGAAGCAAAGTATAGAGAGATCCTTAATGAAATCCTGCTCCAGAGCGCTCAGGACCTCAGACTGGGGTGAAGGTTCACCTTCTAACAGGACAACGACCCTAAGCACACAGCCAAGACAACTCAGGAGTGGCTTCTGGACAAGTCTTTGAATGTCCTTGAGAGGTCCAGCCAGATTCCGGACTTGAACCCAATCGAAAATCTCTGAAGAGACATGAAAATAGCTGTGCAGCAACGTTCCCCATCCAACCTGACAGAGCTTGAGAAGATCTGCAGAGAAGAATGGGAGAAACTCCCCAAATACAGGTGTGCCAAGCTTGTAGCGTCATACCTAAAATGAATTGATGCTGTAATTTGCTTTGCTTCAACAAAGTACTGAGTAAAGGGTCTGAATACTTATGTTAAATATAATAGATAAATGTGGTATTTCAGTTTTTTTTTTAACCATGTTTTTGCTTTGTCATTATGGGTTATTGTGTTTAGATTGATGAAGTGAATAAAACTATTTAATCAATTTTAGAATAAGGCTGTAACGTAACAAGATGTGGAAAAAGTCAATGGGTCTGAATACTTTCCGAATGCACAGTATATGTACATATCTACCTTTAATTACCTCATACCCCTGCACATCGACTCGATACTGGTACCCTGTGTACATAGCCAATTTATTATTACTCATTCTACCTCTGTCTTCAACAGAGTAATACTGGAGCCAGGATGAGAGAGGAGAGGAGGGGAGCACCAGGGAAATTAATGTGTGGTCTTTTTTTATATTGTAGTTCAGTGTGTGTGTGTGTGTGTGTGTGTGTGTGTGCGTGTGTGTGTGTGTGTGTGTGTGTGTGTGTGTGTGTGTGTGTGTGTGTGTGTGTGTGTGTGTGTGTGTGTGTGTGTGTGTGTGTGTGTGTGTGTGTGTGTGTGTGTGTGTGTTGGGGGGGGGGGGACGACGACTCTGTAATACCAGAATGTTATTATTCCTGTATTCCAAGATTTCTGTCAACATGAATTTTTTTTTATTATTATGGGACCAAATATTGGCTTATTTCAAATGTATTTATCATTGTGTGTCTTGACTTTGAACATGAGAAATGTATTTAGAACTGTGTGACCGAAAACGTAAATCCACGGTGTTGCCTTGAACATTAGAGCATTAACATTAGCTTGCCCCCACTACATCTACATCCCAAGTAACACTGTATTCCCTACATAGTGCATTACTTAGATAAGGCTCTGGTCAAAAGTAGTGCTCTGTATAAGGGATAGGATGCTATTTGGTACGCAGGTCTATATTAGGTGCAATGAGATAGAAATAGAAGACATAGAAAGAAACAGAGTTCTGGCTTAGACCATCCTCATTATTGTGTACACGAGATTTCACACATTTAATTTCAGAGTAAATTCATTGTTTGGTTTGTTTACAGTAGGAGCTGCCAGCCCCCCAAAAATGAAAAGTTATTTGTATTCATCTGATTTTTTGTTGTTGTTGTAATACTTAAAAAGGAAATAATTGGTTTGGGATTCCTCCTAAATGGTAACCTATTCCCCGCACTACTTTTGACGTGCGCTATAGATGAACGAGGAGGCACCATTAGAGATGTAGACTTGCTTAGGGAAATTATCCAAACATACGCAGCTTTTGGAGTTTCACAATTTCACTGTGACTTATTCAAACAGGATGTTTCCTGTAATATTATAATATTATATAATATAATAATATAAACTATAGCTATTTTATCATGGATGTTAAGGATTCAGTAAAAAAAATTTTTTTTTTTTTAAATGTATTTGATAAAATATTGAATTTAGCCTGCTACTATAGCCCATTGAAACACATTGGAATAACACATACGTAAATGGCAAAACAAAACATTAAAAAGAATAAAACATAATAAAAACATGAAAACAGATAAATCATAAGGAATAAATGTTTGTCATCTAGGAGATATAAACACAGGAAATATATTTTGTGTACATGTTTAACCCTTTTTTGTGGGGTATGCACAAAATACCTTCGTACTTCCATTTATTTTTTAGAACAAGTACAATACAGTACAGTACAATGCAGTACAATACAATACTATGCAATACAGTGCAGTACAATACAGTACACTACAATGCAGTACAATACAATACAGTGCAGTACAATACAGTACAGTACAATGCAGTACAATACAATACAGTACAGTACAATGCAGTACAATACAATACTATGCAATGCAGTGCAGTACAATACAGTACAGTGCAGTACAATACAGTACAGTACAATGCAGTACAATACAATACTATGCAATGCAGTGCAGTACAATACAGTACAGTACAATGCAGTACAATACAATACTATGCAATGCAGTGCAGTACAATACAGTACAGTACAATGCAGTACAATACAATACTATGCAATGCAGTGCAGTACAATACAGTACAGTGCAGTACAATACAGTACAGTACAGTGCAGTACAATACAATACAGTACAGTACAATGCAGTACAATACAATACTATGCAATGCAGTGCAGTACAATACAGTACAATGCAGTACAATACAATACAGTACAGTACAATGCAGTACAATACAATACAGTGCAGTACAATACAGTACAGTACAATGCAGTACAATACAATACAGTGCAGTACAATACAGTACAATACAGTACAATACAGAACACTACAATACAGTACAATACAGTGGTACAGAGGAGTACTATGGCTATGGGAAATTAATAACTACAGTAATAAATGAATAACGACAGTAAAAAATAAAAAAATACATTAAAAACACAATTTACAGTACAAACACTAGTTAAAAAGGGACTGTTGCTCATTAGAAAAAGAGATTTCAGTCTAGGAGGTGTGTTTCCTGACCGATTCCGCCTTTGGTTAATTATGTTTGTCTCCCATGAGACATTGCAGATGCGAAAACCTATTTCACTTCCTCAAAATCTCCAAAAATGAATCTAAGATAACTCAAGAAATCTGTGATTTTGAGGGGGTTTTTCGAGGATGTTTTAGTTGAGTAATTTCACATCCAACTAAGGTGTTTGGTGCAGTATTTCTCAAGTAAAAGAATGTACAACGTGTTGTCTTACGTAAACAGTCGGAGCTACTGATCAGGTCTGTCGTTCCGCCTATGCTATTGGATCGAAAGCAATCAACGCAGCTGTGCACCTCATGTTTGAGGGCAAATGGACATCTTCTGTCATGATCATTATAAGGAGTGGACCAAGATGAAAGGGTGGTATGTTTCCCTCCTTTTTATTAGGAAGAGAAAAACTCTTGAAAAACTCAAATGCTTGTCAAAATCTGCAAAGAACCAAAACAGTGAAGCGCACAAACGAAACGTGACGCTGATCTAATGCTCACTGGCAAAAAAAGATCCCACAAAGCACAATGGGGAAATGGCTGCCTAAATATGATCCCCAATCAGAGACAACGATAGACAGCTGCCTCTGAATGGGAACCATACCAGGCCAACATAGAAATAAAACAACCTAGATTACCCACCCTAGTCACACCCCGACCTAACCAACATAGAGACTAAACAGCTCTCTATGGTCAGGGCGTGACATCTTCAAATCAAAAGCAAACCTTCATTTACCCGTTGTGACGCCTGTATGTTCCTAACTTCGTTTTAGACCAGACTGACTTTATGCCCAAAATTATACTATTTACACTTTGTAGTCAATTTCGACACTAGAGTAACCATTTCTGACACATACCATTTTCAAAAGGATTCAGTGCTTTTTAAAAGACAGTCTCTCTTTCGTATTGTGAGCAGTAGTAGCAGCAGTAGTTCCAAGTGAGATTTTTATTTTTTTTATTTTTTATTTTACCGTTATTTTACCAGGTAAGTTGACTGAGAACACGTTCTCATTTGCAGCAACGACCTGGGGAATAGTTACAGGGGAGAGGAGGGGGATGAATGAGCCAATTGTAAACTGGGGATTATTAGGTGACCATGATGGTTTGAGGGCCAGATTGGGAATTTAGCCAGGACACCGGGGGTTAACACCCCTACTCTTACGATAAGTGCCATGGGATCTTTAATGACCTCAGAGAGTCAGGACACCCGTTTAACGTCCCATCCGAAAGACGGCACCCTATACAGGACAGTGTCCCCAATCACTGCCCTGGGGCATTGGGATATTTTTTAGACCAGAGGAAAGAGTGCCTCCTACTGGCCCTCCAACACCACTTCCAGCAGCATCTGGTCTCCCATCCAGGGACTGACCAGGACCAACCCTGCTTAGCTTCAGAAGCAAGCCAGCAGTGGTATGCAGGGTGGTATGCTGCTGGCAATGTTGTTTTACTTTACTTTTACTTTACAGGCTGCACTCCCAAAACAAAAAGCAAACACATACTGTATATTGAAACAAGCCAAAAAACCATTGCCAACTCATTGTGAAGCAAAAAACATGATCACATTTCCAAACATTTTGCCCTTTGTACCTGTTCACAGTGGTAAAAAAAAAGTACCCAATTGTCATACCTGAGTAAAAGTAAAGATACTTTAATAGAAAATGACTCAAGTAAAAGTGAAAGTCACCCAGTAAAATACTACTTGAGTAAAAGTCTAAAAGTATTTGGTTTTGCTAAAATATACTTAAGTATGAAAAACAAAAGTAAAAGTATAAAACATTTCACATTCCCTATATTGAGACGGAGAACTGGTGTGGCTGGAGGTGAGACAGAACTGGTGTGGCTGGTGGTGAGACTGAACTGGTGTGGCTGGAGGTGAGACAGAGAACTTGTGTGACTGGAGGTGAGACGGAGAACTTGTGTGGCTGGAGGTGAGACAGAACTGGTGTGGCTGGAAGTGAGACAGAACTTGTGTGGCTGGAAGTGAGACAGAACTGGTGTGGCTGGAGGTGAGACAGAACTGGTGTGGCTGGAGGTGAGACGGAGAACTGGTGTGGCTGGAGGTGAGACAGAACTGGTGTGGCTGGAGGTGAGACGGAGAACTGGTGTGGCTGGAGGTGAGACAGAGAACTGGTGTGGCTGGAGGTGAGACGGAGAACTTGTGTGGCTGGAGGTGAGACAGAACTGGTGTGGCTGGAGGTGAGACAGAACTGGTGTGGCTGGTGGTGATGCTAATGACTTTATCTGGGAAAACACAGCATTGCTAAGGACTTAATCTGGGAAGGCACAGCATTGCTAAACAAAGAAAGAAAATACTCCCCAAATTGAGAGAAGAGACCCTCCGTAGTGTGAAGTGACTTCATCTCATCTCAAATCAAATCAAATGGTATTGTTTGCATACACAAATGTATAAAATGTTATTGCAGGTGTAGCAAAATGCTTGTCAAAATCTGCAAAGTTGCTTACGAGCCATAGACAGGTTGACCATGTATATCGGCACCATCATCTGTAATCTAGTGAATTAATCTAATCTGTAATCTAGTGAATTCATCTAATCTGTAATCTAGTGAATTCATCTCATCTGTAACCCAGTGAATTAGTCTAATCTGTAACCTGGTGAATTCATCTCATCTGTAATCTAGTGTATTAATCTCATCTGTAACCCAGTGAATTCATTTTATTTGTAACCTAGTGAATTCTTCTCATCTGTAATTTAGTGAATTCATCTCATCTGTAATCTAGTGAATTAATCTAATCTGTAATCTAGTGAATTAGTCTAAACTGTAACCTGGTGAATTCTTCTCATCTGTAATTTAGTGAATTCATCTCATCTGTAATCTAGTGAATTCATCTCATCTGTAATCCAGTGAATTAATCTCATCTGTAACCCAGTGATTTCATCTCATCTGTAATCTAGTGAATTCATCTCATCTGTAATCTAGTGAATTCATCTCATCTGTAATCCAGTGAATTCATCTCATCTGTAATCTAGTGAATTCATCTCATCTGTAATCCAGTGAATTCATCTAATCTGTAACCCAGTGAATTCATCTAATCTGTAACCCAGTGAATTCATCTAATCTGTAACCCAGTGAATTAATCTCATCTGTAACCCAGTGAATTAATCTCATCTGTAACCCAGTGAATTCATCTCATCTGTAATTTAGTGAATTCATCTCATCTGTAATCCAGTGAATTAATCTCATCTGTAATCTAGTGAATTCATCTCATCTGCAATCCAGTGAATTAATCTCATCTGCAACCCAGTGATTTCATCTCATCTGTAATCTAGTGAATTAATCTCATCTGTAATCTAGTGAATTCATCTCATCTGTAATCCAGTGAATTAATCTCATCTGTAACCCAGTGATTTCATCTCATCTGTAATCTAGTGAATTAATCTCATCTGTAATCCAGTGAATTAATCTCATCTGTAACCCAGTGAATTCATTTCATCTGTAATCAGTGAATTCATCTAATCTGTAATCTAGTGAATTCATCTCATCTGTAATCTAGTGAATTCATCTCATCTGTAATCCAGTGAATTAATCTCATCTGTAATCCAGTGAATTAATCTCATCTGTAACCCAGCGAATTCATCTCATCTGTAATCAGTGAATTCATCTAATCTGTAATCTAGTGAATTCATCTCATCTGTAATCTAGTGAATTCATCTCATCTGTAATCCAGTGAATTCATCTCATCTGTAATCTAGTGAATTCATCTCATCTGTAATCTAGTGAATTCATCTAATCTGTAATCCAGTGAATTAATCTCATCTGTAACCCAGTGAATTCATCTCATCTGTAATCTAGTGAATTCATCTAATCTGTAACCCAGTGAATTCATCTCATCTGTAATCTAGTGAATTCATCTCATCTGTAACCTAGTAAATTAATCTAATCTGTAACCTAGTGAATTCATCTAATCTGTAACCCAGTGAATTCATCTCATCTGTAATCTAGTGAATTCATCTCATCTGTAATCTAGTGAATTCATCTCATCTGTAATCTAGTGAATTCATCTAATCTGTAATCTAGTGAATTCATCTAATCTGTAATTTAGTGAATGAATCTCTTCTGTAATCTAGTGAATGAATCTAATCTGTAATCTAGTGAATGAATCTCATCTGTGACCTTGTCAATTCATCTCATCTGTAACCTAGTGAATTCATCTCATCTGTAATCTAGTGAATTAATCTAATCTGTAACCTAGTGATTTCATCTCATCTGTAATCCAGTGAATTAATCTCATCTGTAAATTAGTGAATTAAACTCATCTGTAATTTAGTGAATTCATCTCATCTGTAATCTAGTGAATTCATCTCATCTGTAACCTGGTGAATTCATCTAATCTGTAATCTAGTGAATTAATTTAATCTGTAATTTAGTGAATTCATCTCATCTGTAACCTAGTGAATTAATCTCATCTGTAATTTAGTGAATTCATCTCATCTGTAATCTAGTGATTTCATCTCATCTGTAACCTGGTGAATTCATCTAATCTGTAATCTAGTGAATTAGTCTAAACTGTAACCTGGGGAATTAATATCATCTGTAAACTGGTGAATTCATCTAATCTGTAATCTAGAAAATTAGTCTAAATTGTAACCTGGGGAATTAATCTCATCTGTAACCTGGTGAATTCATCTAATCTGTAATCTTGTGAATTAGTCTAAACTGTAACCTAGTGAATTCATCTCATCTGTAATCTAGTGAATTCATCTCATCTGTAATCTAGTAAATTAGTCTAAACTGTAACCTAGTGAATTCATCTAATCTGTAATCTAGTGAATTTATCTCATCTGTAATCTAGTGAATTAATCTCATCTGTCATCCAGTGAATTCATCTCATCTGTAACCTAATGATTTCATCTCATCTGTAATCTAGTGAATTCATCTCATCTGTAATCTAGTGAATTCATCTAATGCGTAACCCAGTGAATTCATCTCATCTGTAATCTAGTGAATAAATCTCATCTGTAATCTATTGAATTCATCTCATCTGTAATCTAGTGAATTCATCTCATCTGTAATCTAGTGAATTCATCTAATCTGTAATCTAGTGAATTCATCTCATCTGTAATCTAGTGAATTCATCTCATCTGTAATATAGTGAATTCATCTCATCTGTAATCTAGTGAATTTGTCTAAACTGTAACCTAGTGAATTCATCTAATCTGTAATCTAGTGAATTCATCTCATCTGTAATCTAGTGAATTAATTTAATCTGTAATCTAGTGAATTAATCTCATCTGTAATCTAGTGAATTCATCTAATCTGTAATCTAGTGAATTCATCTCATCTGTAATCTAGTGAATTCATCTCATCTGTAATCTAGTGAATTAGTCTAATCTGTAACCTGGTGAATTCATCTCATCTGTAATCTAGTGAATTCATCTAATCTGTAACCTAGGGAATTCATCTCATCTGTAATCTATTGAATTCATCTCATCTGTAATCTAGTGAATTCATCTAATCTGTAATCTAGTGAATTCATCTAGTCTGTAATCTAGTGAATTAATCTCATCTGTAACATTTGTCCAGACCTCTATCACCATTATCATGTCCCTCACCATCACCATAACCATCGACTCCACCATCACCATCACCATCAACTCCACCATCACCATCACCATCGACTCCACCATCACCATCACCATCGACTCCACCAACACCATCACCATCGACCCCACCATCACCATCGACCCCACCATAACCATCGACTCCACCATCTCCATCTCCACCTCCCTCACCATCTCCATCTCCATCTCCATCGACTCCACCATCACCATCAACTCCACCATCTCCATCTCCATCTCCACCTCCCTCACCATCTCCATCTCCATCTCCATCGACTCCACCATCACATTAACCATCGACCCCACCATAACCATAACCATCGACTCCACCATCACCATCTCCATCGACTCCACCATCTCCATCTCCATCGACTCCACCATCCCCATAACCATCGACTCCACCATCTCCATCTCCATCGACTCCACCATCCCCATAACCATCGACTCCACCATCTCCATCTCCATCGACTCCACCATCCCCATAACCATCGACTCCACCATCACCATAACCATCGACTCCACCATCACCATAACCATCGACTCCACCATCACCATAACCATCGACTCCACCATCACCATCTCCATCGACTCCACCATCTCCATCTCCATCAGCAACACCATCACCATCTCCATCTCCTCCTCCCTCACCATCTCCACCTCCACCTCCCTCACCATCTCCACCTCCATCAGCAACACCAACCCCAACATCATCCCCTTCACCATCACCATCGACTCCACCATCTCCATCACCATCAACTCCACCATCACCATCACCATCGACTCCACCATCTCCATCTCCACCTCCCTCACCATCCCCATCACCATCACCATCGACTCCACCATCTCCATCTCCACCTCCCTCACCATCTCCATCTCCACCTCCCTCACCCAGTCCATCCCCATCACCATCTCCATCTCCACCTCCCTCACCCAGTCCATCACCATCACCATCGACTCCACCATCTCCATCTCCACCTCCCTCACCCAGTCCATCCCCATCCCCATCACCATCTCTCATGGCTAGGCAGTGCTGTTGGATAGATAGATGTAGATGTATATGTGATCCCTTGAGCGTTGTTGTGTATAGCGATCTTCCACCCACCTATTCACCCATATACCCATACATCCATATACCCATTCACCCATATACCCATCCACACATCCACCCATCTACCCATATACCCACCCATTCACCCATTCACCCATATACCCATACATCCATCTACCCATTCACCCATATACCCATACATCCATCTACCCATTCACCCATATACCCATACATCCATCTACCCATTCACCCATATACCCATACATCCATCTACCCATTCACCCATCTACCCATATATCCATCTACCCATTCACCCATATACCCATACATCCATCTACCCATTCACCCATATACCCATACATCCATCTACCCATTCACCCATCTACCCATATATCCATCTACCCATTCACCCATATACCCATACATCCATATACCCACCCTCCCATATACCCATATACCCATATACCCATCCACCCATCCACCCACCCATACACCCATACATCCATATACCCATCTACCCATCTACCCATATACCCATATACCCACCCTCCCATATACCCATCCACCCATATACCCATATACCCATACACCCATATACCCATCCACCCAGATACCCACATACTCATCCACCCATATACCCATATACCCACCCTCCCATCCACCCATTCAGACTGAAATGGCCCCAGGAATGGCTTCCCTGATCATTAGCAAGGTCACAATTAATTACTCACAATGTCTCTGTGTTTATATTTATCTAATGGCAAAACAACTTTTTGTTTAATTATCCTCCCTATTCACACGTTATAAATCAGCAGCATTGCTCGTTGTCTGAGAAGTGGAGTCTTCATTGATTTTTTTGGGATGGATTTAATAACCCTCTGTAACAAGCGTAGAAAAAATCACTTCACGGCGGTGAAGGTCTGGGCTTGGATGTAATCAGAGACACATTAGAGTAGACTTTCAGGTCATAGACTTTAAGTGTTGCCTGGATATTTATTAGAGAAGTTACGTTTACAACAACAAGTGGCTAACGTGAGGTTGGTGTGTGTGTGTGTGTGTGTGTGTGCACATGTGTGTGTGTGTGCACATGTGTGTGTGTGTGTGTGTGCACATGTGTGTGTGTGTGTGTGCCCGTGAACATGTGTGTGTGTGCCCGTGCACATGTGTGTGTGTGCCCGTGCACATGTGTGTGTGTGTGCACATGTGTGTGTGTGTGTGTGCACATGTGTGTGTGTATGCATGCCCGTGCACATGTGTGTGTGTGTGCCCGTGCACATGTGTGTGTGTGCACATGCACATGTGTGTGTGTGTGTGCCCGTGTACATGTGTGTGTGTGTACCCGTGCACATGTGTGTTGATAAGTAGAAGCTCATATTGTAGCCAGCTATGCTATGCTCAGCCCCTGTGCCTGTCTGTGTTAGCTGACTGTCTTCTATCAAGTTAACTATCACCAGCAGTCACAGGCTTGATTGCTGGTGCAACACAATTCAATCCCCCTCGGGGGGGCGGGGGGGGGGGCGGGGGGGGGGGGGGGGGCGGAGTCCAGAAATATCCACCGTCAGACTCGGGTTCTACTACTGTTCCAAAATCATTCCAAATACTTTAGCTGTGCTTGATTGAGCTTGTCTGGCTTAATAGACCAACAGAATAGTACAAAAAAATGTCTAAATGTGTCACTCCAGGCGGCCTAAAGCAAGGTGTTAATACACACCCATATCTGTGATGTGTTACAGCTATCTCAATATATACACTGACTGTTTAATCACAGCTTTATATCTCTGTGTGAGAATCTAATTAGAGGCGACGACAACTGCACTCGTCCAACACAATTTCCCTGTTGTCTGTTTCCCTGCATTGCTTCCTTCCCAGTTCTCACACAGACATAGGGACCAGACATTAATTTATAATATACCTTGAATTCCGTTGTGTCGAGTTTATATGACTCTGCTTTATCTTCCCGTCTCGTTTCAAACCCCAACTTGACCTTTTCAGCTTTAGGAGATGAGCAGAGAGCCAAAGACAGCTGTCTCTTCTCTTAGTGATGGTCTGTACTGGGATGTGACGCACTGCCTGATTTCACATCACGCAAACATTGACCAGGTGCTTTGCTTAACACTCTTTCTTTCTCTCCTCTCTCTCTCTCTCTCTCTCTCTCTCTCTCTCTCTCTCTCTCTCTCTCTCTCTCTCTCCCTCTCTCTCTCTCTCTCTCTCTCTCTCTCTCTCTCTCTCTCTCTCTCTCTCTCTCTCTCCCCCCCTTGCTCTCCCCCCCCTCTCTCTCTCCCTACCCCCCTTGCTCCCCCCCTCTCTCTCTCTCTCTCCCTACCCCCCTCTCCCCCTCTCTCTCCCCCCTCTCTCTCTCCCTACCCCCCTTGCGCTCTCTCTCTCTCTCTCTCTCTCTCTCTCTCTCTCTCTCTCTCTCTCTCTCTCTCCCCTACCCCCTCTCCCCCCTCTCCTCTCCTACCCCCCTCTCCCCCTCTCTCTCCCCCCTCTCTCTCTCCCTACCCCCCCTCTCCCCCCTCTCTCTCTCCCTACCCCCCTCTCCCCCTCTCTCTCCCCCCTCTCTCTCTCCCTACCCCCCTCTCCCCCCTCTCTCTCCCCCCTCTCTCTCCCCCTCTCTCTCTCCCTACCCCCCTCTCCCCCCTCTCTCTCTCCCTACCCCCCTTGCGCGCTCTCTCTCTCCCTACCCCCCTTGCGCTCTCTCTCTCTCTCTCCTCCCTACCCCCTCTCCCCCCTCTCTCTCCCCCCTCTCTCTCTCCCTACCCCCCTCTCCCCCCTCTCTCTCTCCCTACCCCCTCTCCCCCTCTCTCTCTCCCTACCCCCCTCTCCCCCCTCTCTCTCTCCCTACCCCCCTTGCGCGCTCTCTCTCTCCCTACTCCCCTTGCGCTCTCTCTCTCTCTCTCTCCCTACCCCCCTCTCCCCCCTCTCTCTCTCCCTCCCCCCCTCTCCCCCCTCTCTCTCCCCCTCTCTCTCTCCCTACCCCCCTCTCCCCCTCTCTCTCTCCCTACCCCCCTATCCCCCCTCTCTCTCTCCCTACCCCCCTCTCCCCCCTCTCTCTCTCCCTACCCCCCTCTCCCCCCCTCTCTCTCTCCCTACCCCCCCTCTCCCCCCTCTCTCTCTCTCTCCCTACCCCCCCTCTCCCCCCCTCTCTCTCTCCCTACCCCCCTTGCGCGCTCTCTCTCTCCCTACCCCCCTTGCGCTCTCTCTCTCTCTCTCTCTCTCCCTACCCCCCTCTCCCCCCTCTCTCTCTCCCTACCCCCACTCCCCCCCTCTCTCTCCCCCCTCTCTCTCTCCCTACCCCCCTCTCCCCCCTCTCTCTCTCCCTACCCCCCTCTCCCCCCCTCTCTCTCTCCCTACCCCCCTCTCCCCCTCTCTCTCTCTCTACCCCCCTCTCCCCCCTCTCTCTCTCCCTACCCCCCTCTCCCCCCTCTCTCTCTCCCTACCCCCCTCTCCCCCCTCTCTCTCTCCCTACCCCCCTCTCCCCCCTCTCTCTCTCCCTACCCCCCTCTCCCCCCTCTCTCTCTCCCTACCCCCCTCTCCCCCCTCTCTCTCTCTCTCCCTACCCCCCTCTCCCCCCTCTCTCTCTCCCTACCCCCCTTGCGCGCTCTCTCTCTCCCTACCCCCCTTGCGCTCTCTCTCTCTCTCTCTCTCTCTCCCTACCCCCCTCTCCCCCCTCTCTCTCTCCCTACCCCCCACTCCCCCCTCTCTCTCCCCCCTCTCTCTCTCCCTACCCCCCTCTCCCCCCTCTCTCTCTCCCTACCCCCCTCTCCCCCCTCTCTCTCTCCCTACCCCCCTCTCCCCCTCTCTCTCTCTCTACCCCCCTCTCCCCCCTCTCTCTCTCCCTACCCCCCTCTCCCCCTCTCTCTCTCCCTACCCCCCTCTCCCCCCTCTCTCTCTCCCTACCCCCCTCTCCCCCTCTCTCTCTCTCTACCCCCCTCTCCCCCCTCTCTCTCTCCCTACCCCCCTCTCCCCCCTCTCTCTCTCCCTACCCCCCTCTCCCCCCTCTCTCTCTCCCTACCCCCCTCTCCCCCCTCTCTCTCTCCCTACCCCCCTCTCCCCCCTCTCTCTCTCCCTACCCCCCTCTCCCTCTCTCTCTCTCTCTCTCTCTCTCTCTCTCTCTCTCTCTCTCTCACACAGTCAAACACATTCAACCGCTTGCCATTTTCACACTATCAGGCAGACTTGTACCATACTTTGCTGTCTCTGCCAATTTCCTTCCACATAGTCATTTACGGCATGGTGCCAACAACTGTGGTGGATACGTAACCAGACTAGAGTCCTGAATGGGTCTGTTTGTTGGGAGCCGTACCTGTCGCGCGCAGGCCAAACAGAAATCATGTCATGAATTGAAAAAAACGATAGACATATCTTCTTATTTTCATAACGCGAATTGGCACATAGATGGCTCAAATTACTTTGAAAAAGAGCCTTCTAATCAAATAGTTTAATTGAAACTTAAATTTAAAAAATCCCAGAATCTATGAAAAATTCCCAGATTTGAATAGGCTGCAAACTTTTACAAGCCACACAGGTTTGAACTTTATGTGGCATGCGTGCGATCTACATGTAAATCAGGGGGTCGGTAACAGGAGTGTCCTCCGCCCAAAAGTTTTTTAAATAAAGAGATTTTATCCAAAGTTTGATTTTGTGGGGTTGGGGTGATAGTGTCTCAACAAGGTATAAAATTATAGTTATTTTACAAATGCAATCTCTTGTTGTGCTTAGTTGTTGTCAATTTGTACAAATGATTATAATTATTATAATTATGTTCCGGCCCCCCTGACCATCCGCTCATACAAAAACACTCCTGCAGCTGAATCTAGTTACCTACTCCTGGTCTAAACGAAGGAAAGCCTGATTTCATCTTGTAATTAACTGATAATTAACTGAATTATCGTAAACAAACACTGAGTGTAAAACCAGGTGAATCCGGGTGAAAGCTATAATCCCTTATTGATGTCACTTGTTATTAAATACACTTCAAATCAGTGTAGATGAAGAGGAGACAGGTTAAATAATGATTTTTAAGACAATTGAGACATGGATTGTGTATGTGTGCCATTCAGAGGGTGAATGGGCAATTCAAAATATTTAAGTTGCTTTGAACGGGGTATGGTAGTAGGTACCAGGTGCACCGGTTTGTGTCAAGAACTGCACCAGTGCTGGGGGTTTTCACACTCAACAGTTTCCTGTGTGTATCAAGAAGTGTCCACCACCTAAAGGACATCCAGCCAACATGACACAACTGTGGGAAGCATTGGAGTCAACGCGGGCCAGCATCCATGTGGAACCCTTTTGACACATTGTAGAGTCCAAGCACCGACGAACTGAGGCTGTTCTGAACCTTGAGCCAAAGTGCGGGTTGAAACAATGTTTTCACTCTACCTACCTGCGGGTCAACCGCTGGGAACTGTGGGTATCTGTCCTTGATTCAGGACAAACTGTAGACCCTCTTTAGTCTCCTCTACAACACAAGGTAGAACCTCTTTAGTCTCAACTACATCACAAGGTAGAACCTCTTTAGTCTCCTCTACATCACAAGGTAGAACCGCTTTAGTCTCCTCTACATCACAAGGTAGAACCGCTTTAGTCTCCACTACATCACACGGTAGAACCTCTTTAGTCTCCACTACATCACAAGGTAGAACCTCTTTAGTCTCCACTACATCACAAGGTAGAACCTCTTTAGTCTCCACTACATCACAAGGTAGAACCTCTTTAGTCTCCACTACATCACAAGGTAGAACCTCTTTAGTCTCCACTACATCACAAGGTAGAACCTCTTTAGTCTCCAATACATCACAAGGTAGAACCTCTTTAGTCTCCATTACATCCCAAGGTAGAACCTCTTTAGTCTCCACTACATCACACGGTAGAACCTCTTTAGTCTCCACTACATACCAAGGTAGAACCTCTATAGTCTCCACTACATCACAAGGTAGAACCTCTTTAGTCTCCACTACATCACAAGGTAGAACCCCTTTAGTCTCCTCTACATCTCAAGGTAGAACCTCTTTAGTCTCCACTACATCACATGGTAGAACCTCTTTAGTCTCCACTACATCCCAAGGTAGAACCTCTTTAGTCTCCACTACATCACAAGGTAGAACCTCTTTAGTCTCCACTACATCACAAGGTAGAACATCTTTAGTCTCCACTACATCACAAGGAAGAACCTCTTTAGTCTCCATTACATCACACGGTAGAACCTCTTTAGTCTCCACTACATCACAAGGTAGAACCTCTTTAGTCTCCAATACATCACAAGGTAGAACCTCTTTAGTCTCCACTACATCACAAGGTAGAACCTCTTTAGTCTCCACTACATCCCAAGGTAGAACCTCTTTAGTCTCCATTACATCCAAAGGTAGAACCTCTTTAGTCTCCACTACATCACAAGGTAGAACCCCTTTAGTCTCCTCTACATCTCAAGGTAGAACCTCTTTAGTCTCCACTACATCACACGGTATAACCTCTTTAGTCTCCACTACATCCCAAGGTAGAACCTCTTTAGTCTCCATTACAGCACAAGGTAGAACCTCTTTAGTCTCCACTACATCACAAGGTAGAACCTCTTTAGTCTCCACTACATCACAAGGTAGAACCTCTTTAGTCTCCACTACATCACAAGGAAGAACCTCTTTAGTCTCCATTACATCACACGGTAGAACCTCTTTAGTCTCCA
>NC_074667.1:68989209-69059209 GCF_029448725.1 Salvelinus fontinalis
ACTCCTTCAGCCAGACTGACACTCCTTCAGCCAGACTAACACTCCTTCAGCCAGGCTGACACTCCTTCAACCAGACTGACACTCCTTCAGCCAGACTGACACTCCTTCAGCCAGACTGTGATGACACTCCTTCAGCCAGACTGACACTCCTTCAGCCAGACTGTGATGACACTCCTTCAGCCAGACTGACACTCCTTCAACCTGACTGACACTTCTTCAGCCAGAATGACACTCCTTCAGCCAGACTGATACTCCTTCAGCCAGGCTGACACTCCTTCAGCCAGACTAATACTCCTTCAGCCAGACTGACACTCCTTCAGCCAGACTGACACTCCTTCAGCCAGACTGACACTCCTTCAGCCAGACTGGAACTCCTTCAGCCAGACTGCGATGAAACTCGTTCAGACAGAATGACACTCCTTCAGCCAGACTGATACTCCTTCAGCCAGGCTGACACTCCTTCAGGCAGACTGATACTCCTTTAGCCAGACTGGTACTCCTTCAGCCAGGCTTACACTCCTTCAGCCAGACTGACACTCCTTCAGGCAGACTGACACTCCTTCAGCCAGACTGACACTCCTTCAGCCAGACTGTGATGACAGTCCTTCAGCCAGACTGACACTCCTTCAACCTGACTGACACTTCTTCAGCCAGAATGACACTCCTTCAGCCAGACTGATACTCCTTCAGCCAGGCTGACACTCCTTCAGCCAGACTAATACTCCTTCAGCCAGACTAATAGTCCTTCAGCCAGACTGACACTCCTTCAGCCAGACTGACACTCCTTCAGCCAGACTGACACTCCTTCAGCCAGACTGGAACTCCTTCAGCCAGACTGCGATGATACTCGTTCAGCCAGAATGACACTCCTTCAGCCAGACTGATACTCCTTCAGCCAGGCTGACACTCCTTCAGGCAGATTGATACTCCTTTAGCCAGACTGGTACTCCTTCAGCCAGGCTTACACTCCTTCAGCCAGACTGATATTCCTTCAGCCAGGCTGACACTTCTTCAGCCAGACTGATACTCCTTCAGCCAGGCTGACACTCCTTCAGTCAGACTGATACTCCTTCAGCCAGACTGACACTCCTTCAGCCAGACTGACACTCCTTCAGCCAGACTGACACTCCTTCAGCCAGACTGACACTCCTTCAGCCACAATGACACTCCTTCAGCCAGACTGACACTCCTTCAGCCAGGCTGACACTCCTTCAGCCAAACTGATACTCCTTCAGCCAGGCTGACCCTCCTTCAGCCAGACTCACACTCCTTCAGCCAGACTGACACTCCTTCAGCCAGACTGACACTCCTTCAGCCAGACTGACACTCCTTCAGCCAGACTGGTACTCCTTCAGCCAGACTGACACTCCTTCAGCCAGAATGACACTCCTTCAGCCAGACTGACACTCCTTCAGCCAGGCTGACACTCCTTCAGCCAAACTGATACTCCGTCAGCCAGGCTGACACTCCTTCAGCCAGACTGACACTCCTTCAGCCAGACTGACACTCCTTCAGCCAGACTGACACTCCTTCAGCCAGACTGGAACTCCTTCAGCCAGACTGCGATGAAACTCGTTCAGCCAGAATGACACTCCTTCAGCCAGACTGATACTCCTTCAGCCAGGCTGACACTCCTTCAGGCAGATTGATACTCCTTTAGCCAGACTGGTACTCCTTCAGCCAGGCTTACACTCCTTCAGCCAGACTGATATTCCTTCAGCCAGGCTGACACTTCTTCAGCCAGACTGATACTCCTTCAGCCAGACTGACACTCCTTCAGCCAGACTGTGATGACAGTCCTTCAGCCAGACTGACACTCCTTCAACCTGACTGACACTTCTTCAGCCAGAATGACACTCCTTCAGCCAGACTGATACTCCTTCAGCCAGGCTGACACTCCTTCAGCCAGACTAATACTCCTTCAGCCAGACTAATAGTCCTTCAGCCAGACTGACACTCCTTCAGCCAGAATGACACTCCTTCAGCCAGACTGACACTCCTTCAGCCAGACTGGAACTCCTTCAGCCAGACTGCGATGAAACTCGTTCAGCCAGAATGACACTCCTTCAGCCAGACTGATACTCCTTCAGCCAGGCTGACACTCCTTCAGGCAGATTGATACTCCTTTAGCCAGACTGGTACTCCTTCAGCCAGGCTTACACTCCTTCAGCCAGACTGATATTCCTTCAGCCAGGCTGACACTTCTTCAGCCAGACTGACACTCCTTCAGCCAGACTGACACTCCTTCAGTCAGACTGATACTCCTTCAGCCAGGCTGACACTCCTTCAGCCAGGCTGACACTCCTTCAGCCAGGCTGATACTCCTTCAGCCAGACTGACACTCCTTCAGCCAGACTGACACTCCTTCAGCCAGACTGACACTCCTTCAGCCAGACTGACACTCCTTCAGCCACAATGACACTCCTTCAGCCAGACTGACACTCCTTCAGCCAGGCTGACACTCCTTCAGCCAAACTGATACTCCTTCAGCCAGACTGACACTCCTTCAGCCAGACTGACACTCCTTCAGCCAGACTGACACTCCTTCAGCCAGACTGACACTCCTTCAGTCAGACTGCGATGACACTCCTTCAGCCAGACTGACATTCCTTCAGCCAGACTGCGATGACACTCCTTCAGCCAGACTGACACTCCTTCAGCCATACTGACACTCCTTCAGCCAGACTGACACTCCTTCAGCCAGACTGACACTCCTTCAGCCAGACTGACACTCCTTCAGCCAGACACACACTCCTTCAGCCAGACTGACACTCCTTCAGCCAGACTGACACACCTTCAGCCAGACTGACACTCCTTCAGCCAGAATGACACTCCTTCAGCCAGACTGACACTCCTTCAGCCAAACTGACACTCCTTCAGCCAGACTGATACTCCTTCAGCCAGGCTGACACTCCTTCAGCCAAACTGATACTCCTTCAGCCAGACTGACACTCCTTCAGCCATACTGACACTCCTTCATCCAGACTGACACTCCTTTCGCCAGACTGACACTCCTTCAGCCAGACTGCGATGACACTCCTTCAGCCAGACTGATACTCCTTCAGCCAGACTGATACTCCTTCAGGCAGACTGACACTCCTTCAGCCAGAATGACACTCCTTCAGCCAGACTGACACTCCTTCAGCCAGACTGACACTCCTTCAGCCAGACTGACACTCCTTCAGCCAGACTGACACTCCTTCAGCCATACTGACACTCCTTCAGCCAGACTGACAATCCTTCAGCCAGACTGACACTCCTTCAGCCAGACTGTGGTAAAGTTGTGTCAGCTGGTGTTCATTGTGTTTGTCTGCATTCTGTTTGATCTGCTGGCTGCATGACACACACACACACACACACACACACACACACACACACACACACACACACACACACACACACACACACACACACACACACACACACACACACACACACACACACACACACACACACACACACACATCCCTCCTTGTCTGCCCGATTGTAACAGGATGCAGACCACAGTCTTTGATTGTGACAGGGTTCCAGGGTTGTCAATGTCACCCTCCTCCTCCCTCCCTCTGTCCGTTGCCACATACTGAACATAGATAATTGACTGAATCCTTGTATCGCTCTGAACAGAGATAATTGACTGAATCCTTGTATCGCTCTGAACAGAGATTTTTGACTGAATCCTTGTATCGCTCTGAACAGAGATATTTGACTGAATCCTTGTATCGCTCTGAACAGAGATATTTGACTGAATCCTTATATCGCTCTGAACAGAGATATTTGACTAAATCCTTGTATCGCTCTGAACAGAGATATTTGACTGAATCCTTGTATCGCTCTGAACAGAGATATTTGACTAAATCCTTGTATCGCTCTGAACAGAGATATTTGACTGAATCCTTGTATCGCTCTGAACAGAGAAATTTGACTGAATCCTTGTATATCTCAGAACAGAGATATTTGACTGAATCCTTGTATCGCTCTGAACAGAGATATTTGACTGAATCCTTGTATCGCTCTGAACAGAGATATTTGACTGAATCCTTGTATCGCTCTGAACAGAGATATTTGACTAAATCCTTGTATCGCTCTGAACAGAGATATTTGACTGAATCCTTGTATCGCTCTGAACAGAGATATTTGACTAAATCCTTGTATCGCTCTGAACAGAGATATTTGACTGAATCCTTGTATCGCTCTGAACAGAGATATTTGACTGAATCCTTGTATCGCTCTGAACAGAGATAATTGACTGAATCCTTGTATATCTCAGAACAGAGATATTTGACTGAATCCTTGTATCGCTCTGAACAGAGATATTTGACTGAATCCTTGTATCGCTCTGAACAGAGATAATTGACTGAATCCTTGTATATCTCAGAACAGAGATATTTGACTGAATCCTTGTATCGCTCTGAACAGAGATATTTGACTGAATCCTTGTATCGCTCTGAACAGAGATAATTGACTGAATCCTTGTATCGCTCTGAACAGAGATATTTGACTGAATCCTTGTATCGCTCTGAACAGAGATATTTGACTGAATCCTTATATCGCTCTGAACAGAGATATTTGACTAAATCCTTGTATCGCTCTGAACAGAGATATTTGACTGAATCCTTGTATCGCTCTGAACAGAGATATTTGACTAAATCCTTGTATCGCTCTGAACAGAGATATTTGACTGAATCCTTGTATCGCTCTGAACAGAGAAATTTGACTGAATCCTTGTATCGCTCTGAACAGAGATATTTGACCGTGAGCAGTTAGCATACCGTGAGCAGTTAGCATACCGTGAGCAGTTAGCATACCGTGAGCAGTTAGCATACCGTTCTACAATTATGTAGAATATGAAAAGAACAGAGAAGCAACATGGGGGCGGCAGGTAGTCTAGTGGTTAGAGTGTAGAGGGGGCAGCTAGCCTAGTGGTTAGAGTGTAGAGGAGGCAGCTAGCCTAGTGGTTAGAGTGTAGAGGTGGCAGCTAGCCTAGTGGTTAGAGTGTAGAGGCGGCAGCTAGCCTAGTGGTTAGAGTATAGAAGCGGCAGGTAGCCTAGTGGTTAGAGTGTAGAGGTGGCAGCTAGCCTAGTGGTTAGAGTGTAGAGGTGGCAGGTGGCAGGTAGTCTAGTGGTTAGAGTGTAGAGGTGTCAGGTAGTCTAGTGGTTAGAGTGTAGAGGTGTCAGGTAGTCTAGTGGTTAGAGTATAGAGGCGGCAGGTAGTCTAGTGGTTAGAGTGTAGAGGTGTCAGGTAGTCTAGTGGTTAGAGTGTAGAGGCGGCAGGTAGTCTAGTGGTTAGAGTGTAGAGGTGTCAGGTAGTCTAGTGGTTAGAGTATAGAGGCGGCAGGTAGTCTAGTGGTTAGAGTGTAGAGGCGGCAGGTAGTCTAGTGGTTAGAGTGTAGAGGCGGCAGGTAGTCTAGTGGTTAGAGTGTAGAGGGGGCAGGTAGCCGAGTGGTTAGAGTGTAGAGGCGGCAAGGTAGCCTAGTGGTTAGAGTGTAGAGGCGGCAGGTTGTCTAGTGGTTAGAGTGTAGAGGCGGCAGGTATTCTAGTGGTTAGAGTGTAGAGGCGGCAGGTAGCCTAGTGGTTAGAGTGTAGGGGCGGCAGGTAGCCTAGTGGTTACAGTGTAGAGGGGGCAGGTAGTCTAGTGGTTAGAGTGTAGAGGTGTCAGGTAGTCTAGTGGTTAGAGTGTAGGGGCGGCAGGTAGTCTAGTAGTTAGAGTGTAGAGGCGGCAGGAAGTCTAGTGGTTAGAGTGTAGAGGCGGCAGGTAGTCTAGTGGTTAGAGTGTAGAGGCGGCAGGTAGCCTAGTGGTTAGAGTGTAGGGGCGGCAGGTAGCCTAGTGGTTACAGTGTAGAGGGGGCAGGTAGTCTAGTGGTTAGAGTGTAGAGGCGGTAGGTAGTCTAGTGGTTAGAGTATAGAGGCGGCAGGTAGTCTAGTGGTTAGAGTGTAGAGGCGGTAGGTAGTCTAGTGTTTAGAGTGTAGAGGCGGCAGGTAGCCTAGTGGTTAGAGTGTAGAGGCGGCAGCTAGCCTAGTGGTTAGAGTGTAGAGGCGGCCGCTAGCCTAGTGGTTAGAGTGTAGAGGCGGCAGGTAGTCTAGTGGTTAGAGTGTAGAGGCGGCAGGTAGTCTAGTGGTTAGAGTGTGGAGGCGGCAGGTAGTCTAGTGGTTAGAGTGTAGAGGCGGCAGGTAGCCTAGTGGTTAGAGTGTAGGGGAGGCAGGTAGTCTAGTGGTTAGAGTGTAGAGGCGATAGGTAGTCTAGTGGTTAGAGTGTAGAGGCGGCAGGTAGTCTAGTGGTTAGAGTGTAGGGGTGGCAGGTAGCCTAGTGGTTAGAGTGTAGAGGGGGCAGGTAGTCTACTGGTTAGAGTGTAGAGGCGGTAGGTAGTCTAATGGTTAGAGTGTAGAGGCGATAGGTAGTCTAGTGGTTAGAGTGTAGAGGCGGCAGGTAGCCTAGTGGTTAGAGTGTAGAGGCGGCAGGTAGTCTAGTGGTTAGAGTGTAGAGGCGGCAGGTAGTCTAGTGGTTAGAGTGTAGAGGCGGCAGGTAGTCTAGTGGTTAGAGTGTAGGGGCGGCAGGTAGTCTAGTGGTTAGAGTGTAGAGGCGGCAGGTAGTCTAGTGGTTAGACTGTAGAGGCGGCAGGTAGTCTAGTGGTTAGAGTGTAGAGGCGGCAGGTAGTCTAGTGGTTAGAGTGTAGGGGAGGCAGGTAGCCTAGTGGTTAGAGCGTAGAGGCGGCAGGTAGTCTAGTGGTTAGAGTGTAGAGGCGGTAGGTAGTCTAGTGTTTAGAGTGTAGAGGCGGCAGGTAGCCTAGTGGTTAGAGTGTAGAGGCGGCAAGTAGTCTAGTGGTTAGAGTGTAGAGGCGGCAGGTAGTCTAGTGGTTAGAGTGTAGAGGCGGCAGGTAGTCTAGTGGTTAGAGTGTAGAGGCGGCAGGTAGTCTAGTGGTTAGAGTGTAGAGGCGGCAGGTAGTCTAGTGGTTAGAGTGTAGAGGCGGCAGGAAGTCTAGTGGTTAGAGTGTAGAGGCGGCAGGTAGTCTAGTGGTTAGAGTGTAGAGGCGGCAGGTAGTCTAGTGGTTAGAGTGTAGAGGCGGCAGGTAGTCTAGTGGTTAGAGTGTAGAGGCGGTAGGTAGTCTAGTGGTTAGAGTGTAGAGGCGGCAGGTAGCCTAGTGGTTAGAGTGTAGAGGCGGCAGGTAGTCTAGTGGTTAGAGTGTAGAGGCGGCAGGTAGTCTAGTGGTTAGAGTGTGGAGGCGGCAGGTAGTCTAGTGGTTAGAGTTTAGAGGCGGCAGGTAGTCTAGTGGTTAGAGTGTAGGGGCGGCAGGTAGTCTAGTGGTTAGAGTGTAGAGGCGGCAGGTAGTCTAGTGGTTAGACTGTAGAGGCGGCAGGTAGTCTAGTGGTTAGAGTGTAGAGGCGGCAGGTAGTCTAGTGGTTAGAGTGTAGGGGAGGCAGGTAGCCTAGTGGTTAGAGCGTAGAGGCGGCAGGTAGTCTAGTGGTTAGAGTGTAGAGGCGGTAGGTAGTCTAGTGTTTAGAGTGTAGAGGCGGCAGGTAGCCTAGTGGTTAGAGTGTAGAGGCGGCAAGTAGTCTAGTGGTTAGAGTGTAGAGGCGGCAGGTAGTCTAGTGGTTAGAGTGTAGAGGCGGCAGGTAGTCTAGTGGTTAGAGTGTAGAGGCGGCAGGTAGTCTAGTGGTTAGAGTGTAGAGGCGGCAGGTAGTCTAGTGGTTAGAGTGTAGAGGCGGCAGGTAGTCTAGTGGTTAGAGTGTAGAGGCGGCAGGTAGTCTAGTGGTTAGAGTGTAGAGGCGGCAGGTAGTCTAGTGGTTAGAGTGTAGAGGCGGCAGGTAGTCTAGTGGTTAGAGTGTAGAGGCGGTAGGTAGTCTAGTGGTTAGAGTGTAGAGGCGGCAGGTAGCCTAGTGGTTAGAGTGTAGAGGCGGCAGGTAGTCTAGTGGTTAGAGTGTAAAGGCGGCAGGTAGCCTAGTGGTTAGAGTGTAGAGGCGGCAGGTAGTCTAGTGGTTAGAGTGTAGAGGTGGCAGGTAGCCTAGTGGTTAGAGTGTAGAGGCGGCAGGTAGTCTAGTGGTTAGAGTGTAGAGGCGGCAGGTAGTCTAGTGGTTAGAGTGTAGAGGCGTTATGTAGCCTAGTGGTTAGAGTGTAGAGGCGGCAGGTAGCCTAGTGGTTAGAGTGTAGAGGCGGCAGGTAGCCTAGTGATTAGAGTGTAGAGGCGGCAGGTAGCCTAGTGGTTAGAGTGTAGAGGCGTTAGGTAGTCTAGTGGTTAGAGTGTAGAGGTGGCAGGTAGCCTAGTGGTTAGTGTAGAGGCGGCAGGTAGCCTAGTGGTTAGAGTGTAGAGGCGGCAGGTAGGCTAGTGGTTAGAGCGTTGGGCCAGTAACCAAAAGATTGCTAGATTGAATCCCCGAGCTGACAAGGTAAAAACAATATGTTGTTTTGCCCCTGAACAAGGCAGTTAACACACTGTTCCCTATTTGGGCCGTCATTGTAAGTAAGAATTTGTTCTTAACTGACTTGCCTAGTAAAATAATAAAATGTAAATGGAGACAAGAAGGAGGTCTGAGTTAGAGGTCGGGGGTCACCTTCTTGCTTTATACAGCCTACTTAGAGGACAACAAAGCTCACAGCAAGAGCATTCATGTTATACTAGATATAACAGGATCAGTGCTTATAACAGGTTCATTTACAGTTCTAAACTTAAGAAAAGGCTAATGGAAAAAATCATCTAAATCAAAGGTAACGTCCTCTCTTTCTCAGGTCTGCTCCTACCCGTGCCACACGTCCTGACTCCTGTAGCCCCCACACAGGTGTGTGGCATCTGCTCAGTATGATCGCTGTTGGGTGTGGGACGTGGTTCGCCTTGTAGTGGGGACACTCCACTATCGCTGGGCTGAACTCATCGTCAGCTCCTTCCTCCTATGCTGGATAGGCTCATTCTCATTCTTGGGGATCACAGGTTTACATTATACAATTCTTCATATAGTTACAAGAAAGCAACGTTTCACCTTAACTCTCCTCTCCTCTTTAAAGAAAGATGCAGGGGAGAATTCCAGGTTATGCCTATTATGCCTATTCCCTTTATAGTGCACTACTTTTGACTAGGACCCCCTTCCAGGCAATAATATTCAGGATGAAACCTTGGATGCCATCTCTCCCCACTGACGGAATACACTGGCAGTGTCCACAAAGTCAAACTATTCCCTTTATAGTGCACTACTTTGACTAGGACCCACAGTGCCCTAAATAGGGGGAAGTGTCTCATTTAGGAGGCAGACCTTGTTTTTCTCTCTAAAGAACAGTTCTTACATAAATGACTGATTCATACCCTCTCACTGTACCTCTACGGCTTTGTTAAACTGGGCCTTGTTTTTTTTTTCTCAGTCATATTTTCCCAGGAGTCATTCAGGGTCCTTCTGAGATAACGAGATTAATGCTTGATCAGATATGGCTTTCAGGGTTATGTGGATACATTCCCTTTGGACTGAATATCAGAGACATAATGCTTTGTATTTGGTTTTATGTTTTTTTCAATTATACTAATCGTTTTATAGATTTGTTTTACATTGTTTGAATGTTGTAGTTTTTTTTACATTGTTTTAATTAATATTATTATTTTTACATTGTTTTAATGTTGTTGTTTATTTACATTGTTTTAATGTTGTTGTTTTTTTTACATTGTTTTAATTAATATTATTATTTTTACATTGTTTTAATGTTGTTGTTTATTTACATTGTTTTAATGTTGTTGTTTTTTTTACATTGTTTTAATTCATATTATTATTTTTACATTGTTTTAATGTTGTTGTTTATTTACATTGTTTTAATGTTGTTGTTTTTTTATATTGTTTTAATTAATATTATTATTTTTACATTGTTTTAATGTTGTTGTTTATTTACATTGTTTTAATGTTGTTGTTTTTTTAAACATTGTTTAAATTATTATACTTTTTTTACATTGTTTTAATATTTATTTTTATTTTTACAGTGTCTCACATAAATCAATACATTTTTCTGATTGATTGGTATATTATTATTTTGATATGTTCTAAATAGATTACGTTCCTATTTCACATGAGGTCACATGAGATGAGGATAACAGGTTGAATAGAATCAACAAAGTACTTTTGTGTTGCCTTGAACCAAGGTGGAATCTGGAGCTTCATGCCCAGGTGTCAAGTGAATATCAAACTGTTGCTGCCTTAATGTAACTCTGTGTGTAGAAGCAGACTAGTGTATTTGTCGATTACAAGCTTGTTGAAGCCGATTCAATGAGACAAGGAATGAAATTGACTGGCTGACGGACCTGAATGTAAGCGTGCGTGTGTGTGTGTGTGTGTGTGTGTGTGTGTGTGTGTGTGTGTGTGTGTGTGTGTGTGTGTGTGTGTGTGTGTGTGTGTGTGTGTGTGTGTGTGTGTGTGTGTGTGTGTGTGTGTGTGTGTGTGTGTGTGTGTGTGTGTGTGTTTGTGTGTGTATGTGTAAGAGGTTGTGAAATTTGCTGTACCGAAAGGCTTCCTTTTTATTTGTACCTTTCACTTGTATATCAAGGTGTTGGAAATCCAAACTAGCTCCTTCCTCCCCCGTTGGATAGGAAATCCAAACTAGCTCCTTCCTCCCCCGTTGGATAGGAAATCCAAACTAGCTCCTTCCTCCCCCCTGGATAGGAAATCCAAACTAGCTCCTTCCTCCCCCCGTTGGATAGGAAATCCAAACTAGCTCCTTCCTCCCCCGCTGGATAGGAAATCCAAACCAATTTCTGCAAACTCCCTCATCTACCACGTCTGCCACTGCACACGCCCTCATCTATCAAGTCTGCCACTGCACACGCCCTCATCTATCAAGTCTGCCACTGCACACGCCCTCATCTATCAAGTCTGCCACTGCAAACTACCTCATCTATCAAGTCTGCCACTGCACACGCCCTCATCTATCAAGTCTGCCACTGCAAACTACCTCATCTATCAAGTCTGCCACTGCAAACTACCTCATCTACCAAGTCTGCCACTGCACACTCCCTCATTTACCACATCTGCCACTGCACACTACCTCATCTACCACATCTGCCACTGCACAATCCCTCATCCACCACTGCACACTACCTCATCTACCACTGCACACTCCCTCATCTACCACTGCACACTCCCTCATCTATCACTGCACACTCCCTCATCCACCACTGCACACTCCCTCATCTACCATGTCTGCCCACTGCACACTCCCTCATCTACCACTGCACACTCCCTCATCTACCACTGCACACTCCCTCATCCACCACTGCACACTCCCTCATCTACCATGTCTGCCCACTGCACACTCCCTCATCTACCACTGCACACTCCCTCATCTACCACTGCACACTCCCTCATCTACCATGTCTGCCACTGTCCCATCCTCCATCCTCTATGATTGAGTCACAGCTCAAAATCGATTCCTGTGTTGCTTCAGGTCAAGTGGACTTGTCCGACTCACTCACCTCAAAGTGGATTCAGCAAAACCTATCTTACATTTCTCCAGAGCGTAACTTTAACTCTGTCCTAATCTCTGTCCTAATATCTGTCCTAAACCTTAAACCATAGTGTCCTTCCCTGACACGCGGATGAGGTCAGATGGGCGTCTGAATCACAGAAATACAGACAGAAAACAGAGATCTGGTTCCATAAATATGAATGCCTATGAGTCAACATACAAAGAACTGGCTCCAGAAACATGAAAGCCAACATCACTTCGGACCTGATGACCTAACGCTTGCATGAGTTATCACAACCCCATATGAAAGCGTTGCTTTAGGTCAGACCGAGGTTTGACTGACAGAAATATCATTTGGGTTTCTATAGTCTGACTCACCTCCCGGTATACATCAAACTGGATGAAGCAAAACAATTTTTAATATTTGGCCAAAGCTCAGATTATAAAATATTGATTCATAAAAAGGTCCAGATAATATTGATTACATCAGAGAAAATGTCATCTGATCCCCATGACCTCATCGAGACAAGTTAATCAATCAGCTACTTTTTTTTTATGACATAACAGTTGATCAATGGTCCAAAACTACTGAAGTAAAAAGGGTATTGTTGCTGGCCTTGTACCCAATCAAAAGTGGCGTATCATACAAGCAATGAATAGTTTTTTTTTTTTAAATAACAAATGCTCTCTGATGATACATAGGATGATAAGTGTTTTTTTAAATAACTAGTTATCTCTGATGATACACAGGATGATAAGTGCTTTTTAAAATAACTAGTTATCTCTGATGATACACAGGATGATAAGTGTTTTTTTAAATAACTAGTTATCTCTGATGATACACAGGATGATAAGTGTTTTTTTAAATAACTAGTTATCTATGATGATACACAGGATGATGTGTTTTTTTTTAAATAACTAGTTATCTATGATGATACACAGGATGATGTGTTTTTTTTTAAATAAATAGTTATCTCTGATGATACACAGGATGATAAGTGTTTTTTTAAATAACTAGTTATCTCTGATGATACACAGGATGATGTGTTTTTTTTTAAATAAATAGTTATCTCTGATGATACACAGGATGATAAGTGTTTTTTTAAATAACTAGTTATCTCTGATGATACACAGGGTTCAGGTTTACATTGTTGTAATGTCTTACTCCACTCTCAGTGATTCCAGCGTTAGAGCTCACTCTGGCAGAGAAACAGACAGAGATTGTTGCCCTAAGCAAAGTAAAGGGTCGTGTACCTTCCTTGCGATGGTTCACCGGCCATTTTCTGAGGGAGTGGCGCTATAGCCAGGGGAAATAGACTGGCCCTTTCTGAGGGAGAGGAGCTAGAGCCAGGGGAAATAGACTGGCCCTTTCTGAGGGAGTGGCGCTATAGCCAGGGGAAATAGACTGGCCCTTTCTGAGGGAGAGGAGCTAGAGCCAGGGGAAATAGACTGGCCCTTTCTGAGGGAGTGGCGCTATAGCCAGGGGAAATAGACTGGCCCTTTCTGAGGGAGAGGAGCTAGAGCCAGGGGAAATAGACTGGCCCTTTCTGAGGGAGAGGAGCTAGAGCAAGGGGAAATAGACTGGCCCTTTCTGGGGGAGAGGAGCTAGGCCAGGGGAAATAGACTGGCCCTTTCTGAGGGAGTGGAGCTAGAGCCAGGGGAAATAGACTGGCCCTTTCTGAGGGAGTGGAGCTAGAGCCAGGGGAAATAGACTGACCCTTTCTGAGGGAGAGGAGCTAGAGCCAGGGGAAATAGACTGGCCCTTTCTGAGGGAGTGGCGCTAGACCAGGGAAATAGACTGGCCCTTTCTGAGGGAGTGGAGCTAGAGCCAGGGGAAATAGACTGACCCTTTTTGAGGGAGAGGTGCTAGAGCCAAGGGAAATAGACTGGCCCTTTCTGAGGGAGTTGAGCTAGAGCCAGGGAAATAGACTTTCCCTTTCTGAGGGAGTGGCGCTAGAGCCAGAGAAATAGACTGGCCCTTTCTGAGGGAGTGGAGCTAGACCAGGGGAAATAGACTGACCCTTCTTGAGGGAGTGGAGCTAGACCAGGGAAATAGACTGGCCCTTTCTGAGGGAGAGGAGCTAGGCCAGGGGAAATAGACTGGCCCTTTCTGAGGGAGAGGAGCTAGACCAGGGGAAATAGACTGTCCCTTTCTGAGGGAGAGGAGCTAGACCAGGGGAAATAGACTGGCCCTTTCTGAGGTAGAGGAGCTAGACCAGGGGAAACAGACTGGCCCTTCTGAGGGAGTGGAGCTAGAGCCAGGGGTAATAGACTGGCCCTTTCTGAGGGAGTGGAGCTAGAGCCAGGGGTAATAGACTGGCCCTTTCTGAGGGAGTGGAGCTAGAGCCAGGGGAAATAAACTGGCCCTTTCTGAGGGAGTGGCGCTAGACCAGGGGAAACAGACTGGCCCTTTCTGAGGGAGAGGAGCTAGGCCAGGGGAAATAGACTGGCCCTTTCTGAGGGAGTGGAGCTAGACCAGGGGGAATAGACTGTCCCTTTCTGAGGGAGAGGAGCTAGGCCAGGGGAAATAGACAGGCCCTTTCTGAGGGAGAGGAGCTAGAGCCAGGGGAAATAGCTGGACTGTGCTATTCACACACACACACGCACACGCACACACACACACACACACACACACACACACACACACACACACACACACACACACACACACACACACACACACACACACACACACACACACACACACACACACACACACACACACAAAAACACACAGTGTCCACATACTTTTGCATACACAGTGTGTACAACAGTATACTATGTATACTGTTCCTTGGGAAAGTATTCAGACCCCTGGACTTTTTCCACATTTTGTTACGTTGCAGCCTTAATCTAAAATGGATTAAATAAACACAAATCCTCATCAATCTTCACACAATACCCCATAATGACATCACAATACCCCATAATGACATCACAATACCCCATAATGACATCACAATACCTCATAATGACAAACTAAATTTGACCACATTTTTGACCAACCACATGGATTCGGTCTTATGTAGCAACATTTGAAATGGTGTTTTTTACACTGAATAAAAGTAGAGACTCAGAGATACAACATGGTATGTTGAGGAATATTGGGAAAGTAAAGTTGGTAAATGTGTAACCTCACTTTTGAGAAAATGGCCCTTGAATGTTTCGGTACACCTACTGGAGAGCTGTTCTTTGTCTACACCCATTCTGCATTGTTCACGCCCATCTCTTTAAGAATTCACATGTGAGGCCATGTGCTAAACAGAGTGAGTAAGGTAGTGTAGTGAACAACCAAAGAGTTCAAGACTAAAAGTGGTGAAAGTAGTAGCCTACAATAAGGAAAAATTCCAGGGAAACAGAAAGTGTCCAGATAAAAATGTTTTATGTTTTTTTTTATTTAACTAGGCAAGCCAGTTAAGAACAAATTCTTATTTACTATGACGGCCTACACCGGTACTCCCAATCACAGCCAGTTGTAATACAGCCTGGATTCAAACCAGGGGTGTCTGTAGTGACACCTCTAGCATTGAGATGCAGTGCCTTAGACCTCTGCGCTACCCAGGAGTATGACGCTTAACCAGACACAACTGTCTAGATTGATGGGTCATGTGAAAGAAACGCTTTAACCCCCAGCCACATCTTGCTAAGTGGATGGGTCTCTACAGAAGGTGTAAACAGTACAGCCAAATGGTTACTTGCAAGGTAGCACTATCAAAAATAGTGTCAATATATTTAAAAAAAAATATGTACAAAAACAATATCAATAACCATATCAGTGATACTGGTGATAGATGAGGTAGTTATATACATACAATCAGGAGTAAAGTGGCTGAGCAGCAGGACAATGAAGAGTAGCAGCAGCTTATGGCGTGTGTGTTAGGAGAGAGTCATGACAATAGAGGCACTGCAGATAGTGCTGATGACTGGTCCGTCCGAACCACGCATGGACAAGGGAATCTATATTCTGAGAGCCTGTCTCTGTCCTGCCCTTGACGTTGGTGCAGGGCATGTGATGTCCATAGCCTCTTCATCGCAAAACTCACTGATCTTCTCAAAAAGATACGTTTGTCTAGCCGTGTCCAGTCCAGGTGGTGCTTGTACAGCCAGACCATCTATGGGAGGAAGGATGTCAGATTTGTGCAGCAGCTGAATCCTGGTCCCGACTGAGTCTAAACACTCCTTGGAAACAACACCAGGCTCCAGAATATCGAAGCTGTGAAACAGGAAATAATACCTAACACACCTTCTAACAGGACAAGGACCCTAAGCACACAGCCAAGACAACGCAGGAGTGGCTTCGGGACAAGTCTCTGAATGTCCTCGAGTGGCTCAGCCAGAGCCCAGACTTGAACCCGAGACCTGAAAATAGCTGTGCAGCATCACCCCTTATCCAACCTGACAGAGCTTGAGAGGATCTTCAGAGAATGGGAGAAACTCCCAGAATACAGATGTGCCAAGCTTGTAGACTCAATGCTGTAATTGCTACCAAAATTACTTCAACAAAGAACTGAGTAAAGGGTCTGAACACTTACGTAAATGTGATATCAGTTTTTTTTTCTCATAAATTCGCAAAAATGTCTAAAAACCTGTTTCTGCTTTGTCATTATGGGGTATTGTGATGTCATTATGGGGTGTTGTGATGTCATTATGGGGTATTGTGATGTCGTTATGGGGTATTGTGTGTAGATTGATGATGAAAAAAAACAAAACAATTTAATCTATTTTAAAGTAAGGCTGTAACGTAACAAAATATGGAAAAGTCAAGGAGTCTGAATACTTTCTGAAGGCACTGTATACATTGTTTATTTGTATGTGTTGGGATTTAGCTGACATTTACTCTGCACAGAGTCAAGTAACAGAGTATTTGCGAAACATTGAATATTTACATTCATGGACTTTGAAATACATGTTGTAACTTTGCATATAACTGCAGGACTCTCATATGAAGGAATGTGCCTCCCTGATTTAGGAGAACCAGTGAACAGTTGGGATTTGGGGCCAACTTCCTCGTAAAACATTTACTTGGTATTAAATACAGTCTGTGAACAAACTTAGAATGTATAAATTGATGCCAAGGTCATATTTTTTTTATATTCTGTTCCATAACTTCATCAGCAACGTTACAATTCATTTTTGTGCCACTCAAGTATACTATACAGACAGAAGTGTACTATACAGACAGAAGTGTACAGACTGCACAGCTGCGTAGGGGAAACCACTCGAGTCGCATAAAAATGAAAATATAACATTGCGGTTGGAGTCCGGAATGACACAATTTCATGTGTATAAATTCTAAAATCCTGCATCACTTAATAAGAGTTTGCTGTTTCTAAAAGGACATATTTGAGTGTTTCCTTGGCCTTTTTTCATGTTTATTCAGGGCCCCCGTACGGCACAACAAGAATGAGGAGGGGATTCACTGTTTGGGGTAGGTTACACACAAACAGGTGAAAAATAAAAAAAGTTATTGTTGACATCAAAAATGTTGATTTTTTTGGGGGGAGGTAAAAAAATGACTTCTCCTTTAAAGATTCAATATGGATAAATCACTCTGTTATCTCCTGGTTGCTAAAATTCTAATAGTCCTCATTTCAGTTTATGTGACAAAACAAGCAAGTATAGTGTAGAGAATCATTGTACCTGCTAAACCACTTTGAAATATATTTTCCATAGGCAAAAATATTAACATACTATTGGGATGGCAGGTTGCCTAGTGGTTAGAGCATTGGGCCAGTAACCAAAAGGTTGCTGGATTGAATCCCTGAGCTGACAAGGTAAGAAGCTGTCATTCTGCCCCTGGACAAGGCAGTTAACCCATTGTTCACCAGTAGGCTGTCATTGTAAATAACGATTTGTTCTAATCTGACTTGCCTAGCTAAATAAAGGTTAAATAAATACAACAATTATTAACAGATTCGTATGCCACAGCAAGCTTTAATGTCAGATATTTTTTTATGATTTATTTCAACTTTAATTATCAGTAAATTTCGTTAGTATAACTTATTAGTCCTGTACAAAGTCAGTGGCTGATGGAGAGTAATAAACACATGTACATCACAACAGTATCATAGAGTATATTACCCCTGATGATGCAGTATATCCAATTTGCTTTAGTTTGGACGTAGGACATGGACATTAGACTCCCAAGACTTTGACTGTTACGTACAGTACATTATGTATAAATAGCATAAATTAAATGATCCCTCCCCACATACACAATATTAATTTTACATGTTTGTTTGTCAACCCTCCTGTATGCAAATACATGCAAATGTCCCTGTGCATATTGCCTAGTGTGTTAATGTCAACAGATATACAACTAAGGGGGACTCTTCTCTCCACAACAGAATGTCTGCTCGTTGTTGAAACACGCAGAGAAGGTAAACGTCAACAGATATATAACTAAGGGGACTTTTCCGTTTCCCCCCACACCATCATCCTTCTGCAAAACAAAGAAAGTGTCTTCATATTTTTTTAAACGCTAGAAGTAATTCATGGAGGCTGCCACATCATACCCATAGCTGGCTCTGTACTATAATTAGCCACTTAGCAAATGTTTTTAAAAAGTTGGCTTTCGCTAGCCCACATATGTTCCATAATCTCCCAACCTCATAGCTAGCTGTGAGGAAGCATTTTCAGGCTATCAATCACATTAGAGCGTACCGTCCGTTTGTATACCGTCCATTTTCAATTACATTCACTCATTTTTCATGCAGCAGGCTTGCCAGCTAACATTAGCAGCTATCTAGCTAGCCTGCTGTCAAGGTTGATATACTTCTCGAAAAGCAAGCAATAACTAAAAGTACTGAATAAGACTCACATTCCTTCATAATTTCTTCGGCAGTGAAAGTAAGAAGGTACGGTCCAGGACTGCATCCCTGCAGGACTGCAGGGACGTATCGCAATCATTCAAACGAAATGGCAAGAAAGCTTTTCATTACACCATTATTTCAACATTCAAAAGGCACTCGCACATCTCTCATCGCACATCTCTCATCGCACATCTCTCATCGCACATCTCTCATCGCACATCTCTCATCGCACATCTCTCATCGCACTTCTCTCATCGCACATCTCTCATCACACATCTCTCATCGCACATCTCTCATCGCACTTCTCTCATCGCACTTCTCTCATCGCACATCTCTCATCACACATCTCTCACCACACATCTCTCATCGCACTTCTCTCACCGCACATCTCTCATCACACATCTCTCACCATACATCTCTCATCGCACTTCTCTCATCGCACTTCTCTCATCGCACATCTCTCATCACACATCTCTCACCACACATCTCTCATCGCACTTCTCTCATCGCACATCTCTCATCACACATCTCTCACCACACATCTCTCATCGCACTTCTCTCACCGCACATCTCTCATCGCACATCTCTCATTACACATCTCTCATCGCACATCTCTCATCACACATCTCTCATCGCACATCTCTCACCACACATCTCTCATCGCACATCTCTCATCACACATCTCTCATCGCACATCTCTCATCGCACATCTCTCATTACACATCTCTCATCGCACATCTCTCATCGCACATCTCTCATCGCACTTCTGAACAATCTTATTTTGCGGGTGCCTGGCAACAGTAGAACAAGATGAAGGAAAAAGGAAACCGCACACTGCTCTTGACAGTACAGCTGATATCCAATAAGCTTACGGCCGTGAGGCCGATACGTAAAGCGTATTACATATCAGTGATACTATCAAGAGCAGTGTGAGGTTTCCTTTTTCCTTCAATTACACCATTATTTTACATTAAATGCATGTCAGCTTGCATGAAAATGAGGGAATTTACTTGAAAACAAAATGGTATTCAATACTCAATACTCCAAATTGAGTAGTGGTTTGACAAGAACACTGAAATGTTGCCAATGCGGAGACTTGCTTAGACATTAGTGGACACCTTCATTTCAGGTTACAAGTGTAGTGGGCTAAATGTCATTAAACTTTTAATTTTTTTGTAACAGATGTCTCTTTTCATTCACCAAATTGCAGGTGCACTGTTTGAATGTTGGAAATATATTTTTTTAGAGTGTACAAACAAGCGCGGGTAACCAACAGGAGCCCCTTTTGAATGTGATTGTTTGACAATCAAATAAAAACAAAATGATTGGGTTTCTGTGTTGCCGCCACATTAAAACATGATAATGGTTACATGACACATGTTTACTAAGCCTACTAAGACCCACAAAGATCAGATGAAATGAATAGGGATTCAAAATGCAATCTATGATCCCCAGAAATAGAAAGACGAGGTCTCGTACTGTTTGGATATTCTTTAACACATGCAATCATTTCAGTCGTTTAACCAGATTTTAGCAGAGAAGCAGAGAAGCATATTTATTTACTTTAATAAAAACAGAACCACAAGTCAGGAGGATACAGCCAGCTCAAGAGGCATCCTTAAATATGCAGGAAATATATATATATTTTTTAAAATAGATTTAAGAGTAAGACTCTACTCTAAATTGCAGGAAATTGCTGTTTCAGGTGTTTCAAAAATGCTAATTTCTCCAATTTACGGCCGGGAGCACCTTAGACCGCTGAGCCACCCAGGAGTATGACTCTTATGCCCCTCCCCCCCCTCTCTCTCTCTTTCTCCACCCCTCCGGACAACCCAACAGCCATCCTAACGTACGTTGCGGCCCCGTCAGATTCGTTGGGGTGCGTGACGCCCCTGTACGGGGAAATAGACGTAGAAGACGAAGAAGAAATGTATTAAAATTATAATTAAATTACTTATAATTAATATTAAAATAATATTATATTCCGTTGACATCTTATACAATCTTCGAAGAGGCCTTCGACAACCCAGAATGTGTGTCCTGAATGGCACCATATATCATATGTAGTGCACTACTTTTGACCAGACACCCTATGGTCCTAGTGCACTAGGTAGGGAACAGAGTGTTATTAGGGACACATCCCCTAATGTGTTCTTTATCACCCTTTTAAAGAAATGGTGCAGAGGTCTCGCTGGATATTTCGGGGTCTGCTTCACATGTTTTATGTCTGTTTGTTCACTGTGTTTCTGTGTGTGTTTCTGTGTGTGTTTGTGTGTGTGTTTCTGTGTGTGTTTGTGTGTGTGTTTCTGTGTGTTTTATGTCTGTTCGCTGTGCCTGCATACATTTTGAGTGTAAATGAGCCTGTTTAGGTGAATTTAGAGGCCTGTGTATTGGCAATGGATCAGCCCACAGCCCATCTAGATTAATGATGTGTGTGTGTGTGTGTGTGTGTGTGTGTGTGTGTGTGTGTGTGTGTGTGTGTGTGTGTGTGTGTGTGTGTGTGTGTGTGTGTGTGTGTGTGTGTGTGTGTGTGTGTGTGTGTGTGTGCAGGGGGTGATAAACATTGTCTGTTGTTAGTTCTCTGTCTGATCTGTGGCCTGGGCTGCAGCTAAGACCTGAACATTACTTAGCATTACCCTGGGATGCTGCTGCAGCTAAGACCTGAACATGACTTAGTATTACCCTGGGATGCTGCTGCAGCTAAGTCCTGAACATGACTTAGTATTATCCTGGGATGCTGCTGCAGCTAAGTCCTGAACATGACTTAGTATTACCCTGGGATGCTGCTGCAGCTAAGTCCTGAACATGACTTAGTATTACCCTGGGATGCTGCTGCAGCTAAGTCCTGAACATGACTTAGTATTACCCTGGGATGCAGCTGAAGCTAAGTCCTGAACATGACTTAGTACTACCATGGGATGCTGCTGCAGCTAAGTCCTGAACATGACTTAGTATTACCCTGGGATGCAGCTGAAGCTAAGTCCTGAACATGACTTAGTATTACCCTGGGATGCTGCTGCAGCTAAGTCCTGAACATGACTTAGTATTACCCTGGGATGCTGCTGCAGCTAAGTCCTGAACATGACTTAGTATTACCCTGGGATGCTGATGCAGCTAAGTCCTGGACATGACTTAGCATTACCCTGGGATGCTGCTGCAGCTATGACCTGAACATTTCTTAGCATTACCCTGGGATGCTGCTACAGCTAAGTCCTGAACATGACTTAGTATTACCCTGGGATGCTGCTGCAGCTAAGTCCTGAACATGACTTAGTATTACCCTGGGATGCTGCTGCAGCTAAGTACTGAACATGACTTAGCATTACCCTGGGATGCTGCTGCAGCTAAGTCCTGAACATGACTTAGTATTACCCTGGGATGCTGCTGCAGCTAAGTCCTGAACATGACTTAGTATTACCCTGGGATGCTGCTGGAGCTAAGTCCTGAACATTACTTAGCATTACCCTGGGATGCTGCTGGAGCTAAGTCCTGAACATGACTTAGCATTACCCTGGGATGCTGCTGGAGCTAAGTCCTGAACATTACTTAGCATTACCCTGGGATTCTGCTGCAGCTAAGTCCTGAACATGACTTAGCATTACCCTGGGATGCTGCTGGAGCTAAGTCCTGAACATGACTTAGCATTACCCTGGGATGCTGCTGGAGCTAAGTCCTGAACATTACTTAGTATTACCCTGGGATGCAGCTGCAGCTAAGTCCTGAACATGACTCAGTATTACCCTGGGATGCTCCTACTGCTAACCGGGGGCACTATTGTATAGCTCTGTTTACTGTTCCAGATTTACTGTTCCAGTCTCTGTATATTAGCTTTTCTGTTACAGTCTCTGTATATTAGATTTTCTGTTCCCGTCTCTGTATATTAGATTTTCTGTTCCCGTCTCTGTATATTAGATTTTCTGTTCCAGTCTCTGTATACCAGATTTTCTGTACCAGTCTCTGTATTTCAGCTTTTCTGTTCCAGTCTCTGTAGCTGAATTTAGAGGCAATGGATTGTGTTTGCAATGGATCAGCCCACAGCCCATTTAGATTAACGATGCACTGTATGTGTGTGTCGGTGCCTGTGTCCGTGTGTGTCCGTGTGTGTGTGTGTGTGTCCTCTTACACTGCTGTGCAAGACAGCGCTTGTATCCCACTATAACATGAGCTGCAAATTTTCTTGATTTAACCAATCATTTTTTTGGTTTAAAAGTTGAGAGCTTACCACATTACTAAGCCAAATTGAGCTACTTTGCAAAGCTGGAAAGGACAATGTGAACAGAAAATATGCAAGCCGTCCCTACAGGGGGACGTCACGTTCCAGCATTATGTATATCATATCACCATGGGAACCCCCAACGCTGCTCTGGACTAAATCACCCTCTGACTGGTCGTTTGTCAATCTGGTCTGTTTTTTTTTATTTTATATTTACGCTGTCAATAATGAGAGACGCCTCAGTTTGAAGACAGGAATCTCCTCTTAATGGACAAATCAATTAAGATTTTGGGGATAATCACACCCTGTCTGTCAATAGCGTCTGTCTGTCACTAATGCGACAGATGCACATCGTCATCAATCAAGAAAAAGTGGACACTCATTGATTGAGGAACATGTAGTATTTTATAAGAACCTCAGTAGCTGTTGCCAAGGCAGCAGCTGCTCTTCCTGGGAATAAGATCAGGCAATATATCCCATTAGATGACTATGGTAGTTACATCGTGAATATCCTCATTGCTAGTAGGAGTTGTCAGGGACGACCTGGAGTGAACCGAGGACATCCAGATTTCCTCTTTTCTGAAACTCTAATCCGTACAACTGGGCCCTGTGGGTTTGGTTTAGCAACATCTCCAGTCTACATAGCAGTGCCATCACTCCCTTTATTAACAATACAAAGAGGATCAACTATTTTGACATTTCCCAAAAGGGGAACTGAGTCCTGAATATCAAAACTATCCACCCTAGCTCTGTAGCTTTCCTCTAGTTCTAGAGCTATCATGTAGTTCTAGAACGATCCACCCTAGTTCTGTAGCTATCCTCTAGTTCTAGAACTATCCACCCTAGCTCTGTAGCTATCGTCTAGTTCTAGAACTATCCACCCTAGCTCTGTAGCTATCCTCTAGTTCAAGAACTATCCACCCCAGCTCTGTAGCTATCCTCTAGTTCAAGAACTATCCACCTTAGTTCTGTAGCTATCCTGTAGTTCTAGAACTATCCACCCTAGCTCTGTAACTATCCTCTAGTTCAAGAACTATCCACCTTAGTTCTGTAGCTATCCTGTAGTTCTAGAATTATCCACCCTAGCTCTGTAGCTATCCTCTAGTTCAAGAACTATCCACCTTAGTTCTGTAGCTATCCTGTAGTTCTAGAATTATCCACCCTAGCTCTGTAGCTATCCTCTAGTTCTAGAACTATCCTCTAGTTCTAGAGTTATCCTGTAGTTCTAGAGCTATCATGTAGTTTGAGAACTATCCTGTTGTTTTAAAACTATCCCTTAGTTCTGGAGCTAACCATAGTTCTGGAGCTTCCCATAGTTCTAGCGCTATCCCCTAGTTCTGGAGCTATCCCCCAGTTCTAGAGCTATCCCATAGTTCTGGAGGTATCCCTTAGTTCTGGAGCTATCCATTAGTTCTGGAGCTATACCCTAGTTCTAGAGCTATCCCCTAGTTTTGGAGCTATACTGTAGTTTTAAAACTATCCCCTAGTTTTCAGGCTATCCCATAGGCCTGGATCTATCTCATAGTTCTGGAGCTATCCTGTAGTTTTAAAACTATCCCCTAGTTCTGGAGCTATCTGTCACGCCCTGACCGTAGAGAGCTTTTTATGTCTCTATTTTGTTTTGGTAAGGGTGTGATTTGGGTGGGCATTCTATGTTCCTTTTTCTATGATTTGTATTTCTGTGTGTTTGTCCAGGTGTGGTTCTCAATCAGAGGCAGCTGTCTATCATTGTCTCTGATTGAGAACCATACTTAGGTAGCTTTTTCCCACATGGTTTTTGTGGGTAATTATTTTCTGTTTAGCTGTTTTGTTTGCCTGACAGAACTGTTCGCTTTCGTTCTCCTGTTTGTTGTTTTTGTTCGATTGTTTTTTTGGATTAAATCCTGAACACTTTAAACGCTGCACCTTGGTCCACTCTTCCTTCAGCCCACAAGAAGTGCGACACTATCACATAGTTCTGGAGCTATCCTGTAGTTTTAAAACGATCTCGTAGTTCTGGAGCTATCCCGAAGTAGTAGAGCTATCCCGTAGTTCTGTAGCTATCCCGTAGTTCTAGAGCTATCCCGTAGTTCTAGAGCTATCCCGTAGTTCTAGAGCTATCCCGTAGTTCTGTAGCTATCCCATAGTTGTAGAGCTATCCCATAGTTGTAGAACTATCCCGTAGTTCTAGAGATATCCCGTAGGTCTAGAGCAATCACATAGTTCTGGAGCTATCCTGTAGTTCTGTAGCTATCCCATAGTTCTGGAGCTATCCCGTAGTTCTGTAGCTATCCCCTAGTTCTAGAGCTATCCCGTAGTTCTAGAGCTATCCCGTAGTTCTGTAGCTATCCCGTAGTTCTAGAGCTATCCCGTAGTTCTGTAGCTATCCCCTAGTTCTAGAGCTATCCCGTAGTTCTAGAGCTATCCCGTAGTTCTGTAGCTATCCCGTAGTTCTAGAGCTATCCCGTAGTTCTAGAGCTATCCCGTAGTTCTAGAGCTATCCCGTAGTTCTTTAGCTATCCCGTAGTTCTGTAGCTATCCCGTAGCCCAAGAGCTATCCCGTAGTTCTGTAGCTATCCCATAGTTCTAGAGCTATCCCATAGTTCTAGAGCTATCCCATAGTTCTGGAGCTATCCCGTAGTTCTGTAGCTATCCCATAGTTCTAGAGCTATCTCATAGTTCTGGAGCTGTCCCCTAGTTCCTGTGCTATCACATAGTTCTGGAGCTATCCTGTAGTTTTAAAACTATCCCCTAGTTCTGGAGCTATCCTGAAGTACTAGAGCTATCCCGTAGTTCAGGAGCTATCCCTTAGTTCTGGAGCTATCCCATAGTTGTAGAGCCATCCTGTAGTTCTGTAGCTATCCCATAGTTCTAGAGCTATCCCATAGTTCTGGAGCTATCCCCTAGTTCTAGAGCTATCACATAGTTCTGGAGCTATCCTGTAGTTTTAAAACTATCCCCTAGTTTTGGAGATATCCTGAAGTACTAGAGCTATCCCGTAGTTCTGGAGCTATCCCATAGTTCTGGAGCTATCCCATAGTTGTAGAGCCATCCTGTAGTTCTGTAGCTATCCCATAGTTCTAGAGCTATCCCATAGTTCTGGAGCTATCCCCTAGTTCTAGAGCTATCACATAGTTCTGGAGCTATCCTGTAGTTTTAAAACTATACCCTAGTTCTGGAGCTGTCCCGTAGTTCTGGAGCTATCGCATAGTTCTTGAGCTATCCCATAGTTGTAGAGCTATCCTGTAGTTCTGTAGCTATCCCGTAGTTCTAGAGCGATCCCATAGTTCTGGAGCTATCCCCTAGTTCCAGAGCTATCACATAGTTCTGGAGCTATCCTGTAGTTTTTAAAATATCCCCTAGTTCTGGAGCTATCCCGTAGTTCTACAGCTATCCCATAGTTCTAGAGCTATCCCGTAGTTCTAGAGCTATCCCGTAGTTCTGTAGCTATCCCGTAGTTCTAGAGCTATCCCGTAGTTCTGTAGCTATCCCATAGTTGTAGAGCTATCCCATAGTTCTAGAGCTATCCCATAGTTCTAGAGCTATCCCATAGGTCTAGAGCTATCACATAGTTCTGGAGATGTCCTGTAGTTATGTAGCTATCCCATAGTTCTGGAGCTATCCCGTAGTTCTGTAGCTATCCCCTAGTTCTAGAGCTATCCCGTAGTCCTAGAGCTATCCCGTAGTTCTGTAGCTATCCCATAGTTCTAGAGCTATCCCATAGTTCTAGAGCTATCCCGTAGTTCTGTAGCTATCCTGTAGTTATGTAGCTATCCCCTAGGTCTAGAGCTATCCCGTAGTTCTGTAGCTATCCCGTAGTTCTGTAGCTATCCCGTAGTTCTAGAGCTATCTCTTAGTTCTAGAGCTATCCCGTAGTTCTAGAGCTATCCCGTAGTTCTGTAGCTATCCCGTAGTTCTAGAGCTATCTCATAGTTCTGGAGCTGTCCCCTAGTTCCTGAGCTGTCCCCTAGTTCCTGAGCTATCACATAGTTCTGGAGCTATCCTGTAGTTTTAAAACTATCCCCTAGTTCTGGAGCTATCCTGAAGTACTAGAGCTATCCCGTAGTTCTGGAGCTATCCCATAGTTCTGGAGCTATCCCATAGTTGTATAGCCATCCTGTAGTTCTGTAGCTATCACATAGTTCTAGAGCTATCCCATAGTTCTGGAGCTATCCCCTAGTTCTAGAGCAATCACATAGTTCTGGAGCTATCCTGTAGTTTTAAAACTATCCCCTAGTTTTGGAGATATCCTGAAGTACTAGAGCTATCCCGTAGTTCTGGAGCTATCCCATAGTTCTGGAGCTATCCCATAGTTGTAGAGCCATCCTGTAGTTCTGTAGCTATCCCATAGTTCTAGAGCTATCCCATAGTTCTGGAGCTATCCCCTAGTTCTAGAGCTATCACATAGTTCTGGAGCTATCCTGTAGTTTTAAAACTATACCCTAGTTCTGGAGCTATCCCGTAGTTCTGGAGCTATCGCATAGTTCATGAGCTATCCCATAGTTGTAGAGCTATCCTGTAGTTCTGTAGCTATCCCGTAGTTCTAGAGCGATCCCATAGTTCTGGAGCTATCCCCTAGTTCCAGAGCTATCACATAGTTATGGAGCTATCCTGTAGTTTTTAAACTATCCCCTAGTTCTGGAGCTATCCCGTAGTTCTAGAACTATCCCATTGTTCTAGAGCTATCCCGTAGTTCTAGAACTATCCCGTAGTTCTAGAGCTATCCCATAGTTCTAGAGCTTTCCCATAGTTGTAGAGCTATCCCATAGTTCTAGAGCTATCCCATAGTTCTAGAGCTATCCCGTAGTTCTAGAGCTATCCCGTAGTTCTGTAGCTATCCCATAGTTGTAGAGCTATCCCATAGTTCTAGAGCTATCCCATAGTTCTAGAGCTATCCCATAGGTCTAGAGCTATCACATAGTTCTGGAGCTGTCCTGTAGTTATGTAGCTATCCCATAGTTCTGGAGCTATCCCGTAGTTCTGTAGCTATCCCCTAGTTCTAGAGCTATCCCGTAGTCCTAGAGCTATCCCGTAGTTCTGTAGCTATCCCATAGTTCTAGAGCTATCCCATAGTTCTAGAGCTATCCCGTAGTTCTGTAGCTATCCTGTAGTTATGTAGCTATCCCCTAGGTCTAGAGCTATCCCGTAGTTCTGTAGCTATCCCGTAGTTCTGTAGCTATCCCGTAGTTCTAGAGCTATCTCTTAGTTCTAGAGCTATCCCGTAGTTCTAGAGCTATCCCGTAGTTCTGTAGCTATCCCGTAGTTCTAGAGCTATCTCATAGTTCTGGAGCTGTCCCCTAGTTCCTGAGCTGTCCCCTAGTTCCTGAGCTATCACATAGTTCTGGAGCTATCCTGTAGTTTTAAAACTATCCCCTAGTTCTGGAGCTATCCTGAAGTACTAGAGCTATCCCGTAGTTCTGGAGCTATCCCATAGTTCTGGAGCTATCCCATAGTTGTATAGCCATCCTGTAGTTCTGTAGCTATCACATAGTTCTGGAGCTATCCCCTAGTTCTAGAGCAATCACATAGTTCTGGAGCTATCCTGTAGTTTTAAAACTATCCCCTAGTTTTGGAGATATCCTGAAGTACTAGAGCTATCCCGTAGTTCTGGAGCTATCCCATAGTTCTGGAGCTATCCCATAGTTGTAGAGCCATCCTGTAGTTCTGTAGCTATCCCATAGTTCTAGAGCTATCCCATAGTTCTGGAGCTATCCCCTAGTTCTAGAGCTATCACATAGTTCTGGAGCTATCCTGTAGTTTTAAAACTATACCCTAGTTCTGGAGCTATCCCGTAGTTCTGGAGCTATCGCATAGTTCTTGAGCTATCCCATAGTTGTAGAGCTATCCTGTAGTTCTGTAGCTATCCCGTAGTTCTAGAGCGATCCCATAGTTCTGGAGCTTTCCCCTAGTTCCAGAGCTATCACATAGTTATGGAGCTATCCTGTAGTTTTTAAACTATCCCCTAGTTCTGGAGCTATCCCGTAGTTCTAGAACTATCCCATTGTTCTAGAGCTATCCCGTAGTTCTAGAGCTATCCCGTAGTTCTAGAGCTATCCCATAGTTCTAGAGCTTTCCCATAGTTGTAGAGCTATCCCATAGTTCTAGAGCTATCCCAGAGTTCTAGAGCTATCCCATAGGTCTAGAGCTATCACATTGTTCTGGAGCTGTCCTTTAGTTATGTAGCTATCCCATAGTTCTGGAGCTATCCCGTAGTTCTGTAGCTATCCCCTAGTTCTAGAGCTATCCCGTAGTTCTAGAGCTATCCCGTAGTTCTGTAGCTATCCCGTAGTTCTAGAGCTATCCCGTAGTTCTAAGGCTATCCCGTAGTTTTGTAGCTATCCCCTAGTTCTAGAGCTATCCCGTAGTTCTAGAGCTATCCCGTAGTTCTAGAGCTATCCCGTAGTTCTAGAGCTATCCCGTAGTTCTGTAGCTATCCCGTAGTTCTAGAGCTATCCCGTAGTTCTAGAGCTATCCCGTAGTTCTAGAGCTATCCCGTAGTTCTGTAGCTATCCCGTAGTTCTAGAGCTATCCCGTAGTTCCTTTAGCTATCCCGTAGTTTTAAAACTATCCCCTAGTTCTGGAGCTATCCCGAAGTACTAGAGCTATCCCGTAGTTCTGGAGCTATCTCCTAGTTCTGGAACAATCCTGTAATTCCATAGCTCTCCCATTTCCCCGTGCATCCCATCACTATGCCGAGGCCCATTTATCTGGCTGGGTGTGACCATCCATCTGCATAATGTACTGTATACGCATTCCTGTGTGACATAACGGTCTGAAGATAAATCTAGGACAGTGTCTGTGGAGCATCCTCACTGATAGGGCTGGCATGGACAGACGGTCCTTCATTTTCCAAACTGATTAGAGATGAGAAACTAGCCACACACACACACACACACACACACACACACACACACACACACACACACACACACACACACACACACACACACACACACACACACACACACACACACACACACACACACACACACACACACGCACACTTCTCCCATGGGCACAGCTCAGGGTGACTCATGGGACGTACGAAAAACAATATTTACCGCCTCTCCAGTTTTACCGTTTGCACACCGTAGGCCACTAATGACACTGAGAGGACTATCTCCTTGTAGTGTTTCAATGGCGTGTCTGGTCTCTAGTCCTATTGTGTCTCCTGTGGTTGAATGACTCATTCACCCTCTCTCTCTCTCTCCAGCCCTCCTCTAGCTCTACCCCCCTCTCTCTCCCCCCTCTATCTCTCTCTCCCCCCTCTATCTCTACCTCCCCCTCTCTTTACCCCTCTATCTCTACCCCATCATTCTCTATCCCCCCTCTCTCTCCCCTCTCTATCTCTACCTCCTCTCTCTCTCTCCCCCTCTATCTCTACCTCCCCCTCTATATCTACCCCCTCTTTCTAAATCAAATCAAATCAAATTTATTTTTATAGCCCTTCTTACATCAGCTGATATCTCAAAGTGCTGTACAGAAACCCAGCCTAAAACCCCAAACAGCAAGCAATGCAGGTGTAGAAGCACGGTGGCTAGGAAAAACTCCCTAGAAAGGCCAAAACCTAGGAAGAAACCTAGAGAGGAACCAGGCTATGAGGGGTGGCCAGTCCTCTTCTGGCTGTGCCAGGTGGAGATTATAACAGAACATGGCCAAGATGTTCAAATGTTCATAAATGACCAGCATGGTCAAATAATGATAATCACAGTAGTTGTCGAGGGTGCAGCAAGTCAGCACCTCAGGAGTAAATGTCAGTTGTCTTTTCATAGCTGATCATTAAGAGTATCTCTACCGCTCTTGCTGTCTCTAGAGAGTTGAAAATAGCAGGTCTGGGACAGGTAGCACGTCCGGTGAACAGGTCAGGGTTCCATAGCCGCAGAAGGAACTGTTGAAACTGGAGCAGCAGATCGGCCAGGTGGACTGGGGACAGCAAGGAGTCATCATGCCAAGTAGTCCTGAGGCATGCGCCTAGGGCTCAGGTCCTCCAAGAAAGAGAGAAAGAGATAATTAGAGAGAGCATACTTAAATTCACACAGGACACCGGATAAGACAGGAGAAGTACTCCAGATATAACAAACTGACCCTAGCCCCCCGACACATAAACTACTGCAGCATAAATACTGGAGGCTGAGACAGGAGGGGTCAGGAGACACTGTGGCCCCATCCGATGATACCCCCGGACAGGGCCAAACAGGAAGGATATAACCACACCCACTTTGCCAAAGCACAGCCCCCACACCACTAGAGGGATACCTTCAACCATCAACTTACCATCCTGAGACAAGGCTGAGTATAGCCTACAAAGATCTCCGTCACGGCAGAACCCAAGGGGGGTCGCTAACCCAGACAGGAATATCACATTGGTGACTCAACCCACTCAAGTTACGCACCCCTCCTAGGGACGGCATGAAAGAGCACCAGTAAGCCAGTGACCCAGACCCTGTAATAGGGTTAGAGGCAGAGAATCCCAGTGGAGAGAGGGGAACCGGCCAGGCAGAGACAGCAAGGGCGGTTTGTTGCTCCAGAGCCTTTCCATTCACCTTCACTTTCCTCGGCCAGACTACAATCAATCATATGACCCACTGAAGAGATGAGTCTTCAGGAAAGACTTAAAGGTTGAGACCGAGTCTGCGTCTCTCACATGGGGAGGCCATAAAAATGGAGATGTATAGGAGAAAGCCCTGCCTCCAGCTGTTTGCTTAGAAATTCGAGGGACAATTAGGAGGCCTGTGTCTTGTGACCATAGCGTACGTGTAGGTATGTACGGCAGGACCAACTCGGAAAGATAGGTAGGAGCAAGCCCATGTAACGCTTTGTAGGTTAACAGTAAAACCTTGAAATCAGTCCTTGCCTTAACAGGAAGCCAGTGTAGGGAGGCTAGCACTGGAGTAATATGATCAAATTTTGGTGTTCTAGCAGCCGTATTTAGCACTAACTGAAGTTTATGTAGTGCTTTATCCTGGTAGCCTGAAAGTAGAGCATTGCAGTAGTCTAACCTAGAAGTAACAAAAGCATGGATTAATTTTTCTGCATCATTTTTGGACAGAAAATTTCTGATTTTTGCAATGTTACGTAGATGGAAAAAAGCTGTCATTGAGTACGACCCTGCCTCACACAGGAAGCGGCGCAGGTCCTAATCCAGGCACTTGTCATCTCCCGTCTGGATTACTGCAACTCGCTGTTGGCTGGGCTCCCTGCCTGTGCTATTAAACCCCTACAACTCATCCAGAACGCCGCAGCCCGTCTGGTGTTCAACCTTCCCAAGTTCTCTCACGTCACCCCGCTCCTCCGCTCTCTCCACTGGCTTCCAGTTGAAGCTCGCATCCGCTACAAGACCATGGTGCTTGCCTACGGAGCTGTGAGGGGAACGGCACCTCAGTACCTCCAGGCTCTGATCAGGCCCTACACCCAAACAAGGGCACTGCGTTCATCCACCTTTGGCCTGCTCGCCTCCCTACCACTGAGGAAGTACAGTTCCCGCTCAGCCCAGTCAAAACTGTTCGCTGCCCTGGCCCCCCAATGGTGGAACAAACTCCCTCACGACGCCAGGACAGCGGAGTCAATCACCACCTTCCGGAGACACCTGAAACCCCACCTCTTTAAGGAATACCTAGGATAGGATAAAGTAATCCTTCTGACCCCCCCCCCCCCCCCCCCCCCCCCCTTAAAAGATTTAGATGCACTGTTGTAAAGTGGCTGTTCCACTGGATGTCATAAGGTGAATGCACCAATTTGTAAGTCGCTCTGGATAAGAGCGTCTGCTAAATGACTTAAATGTAAATGTTAAATGTAAACAGTCTTGATATGTTCGTCAAAAGAGAGATCAGGGTCCAGAGTATGGCCGAGGTACTTCACAGTTTTATTTGAGATGACTTTACAACCATCAAGATTAATTGTCAGATTTAACAGAAGATCTCTTGGTTTCTTGGGACCTAGAACAAGCATCTGTGTTTTGTCCGAGTAGAACGTTTTCAGCCATCCACTTCCTTATATCTGAAACACAGGCTTCATGGTTAGCGAGGGCAATTTTGGGGCTTCACCATATTTAATTGAAATGTACAGCTGTGTGTCATCCGCATAGCAGTGAAAGTTAACATTATGTTTTCGAATGACATCCCCAAGAGTTAAAATATATAGTGAAAACAATAGTGGTCCTAAAAAGGAACCCTGAGGAACACCGAAATGTACAGTTGATTTGTCAGATGACAAACCATTCACAGAGACAAACTGATATCTTTCCGACAGATAAGATCTAAACCAGGCCAGAACTTGTCAGTGTAGACCAATTTGGGTTTCCAATCTCTCCAAAAGAATGTGGTGATCGATGGTATCAAAGGTCTAAGGTCTAGGAGCACGAGGACAGATGCAGAGCCTCGGCCTGACGCCATTAAAAAGTCATATACCACCTTCACAAGTGCAGTCTCAGTGCTATGATGGGGTCTAAAACCAGACTGAAGCATTTCGTATACATTGTTTGTCTTCAGGAAGGCAGTGAGTTGCTGAAAAAACAGCTTTTTCTAAAATATTTGAGAGGAACGGAAGATTCGATATAGGCCGATAGTTTTTTATATTTTCTGGGTCAAGGTTTGGCTTTTTCAAGAGCGGCTTCACATCCGGTGGATAGAGAGCCATTTATTATGTTCAACATAGGAGGGCCAAGCACAGGAAGCAGCTCTTTCAGTAGTTTAGTTGGAATAGGGTCCAGTATGCAGCTTGAAGGTTTAGAGGCCATGACTATTTTCAGCATTGTGTCAAGAGATATAGTACTAAAACACTTGAGTGTCTCTCTTGATCCTAGATCCTTGCAGAGTTGTACAGATTCAGGACAGCTGAGCTTTGGAGGAAAACGCAGATTTAAAGAGGAGTCCGTAATTTGCTTTCTGATGATCATGATCTTTTCCTCAAAGAACTTCATGAATTTATTACTGCTGAAGTGAAAGCCATCCTCACTTGGGGAATGCTGCTTTTTAGTTAGCTTTGCGACAGTATCAAAAATACATTTCGGATTGTTCTTATTTTCCTCAATTAAGTTGGAAAAGTAGGATGATCGAGCAGCAGTGAGGGCTCTTCGATACTGCACGGTACTGTCTTTCCAAGCTAGTCGGAAGACTTCCAGTTTGGTGTGGCGCCATTTCCGTTCCAATTTTCTGGAAGCTTGCTTCAGGGCTCAGGTATTTTCTGTATACCAGGGAGCTAGTTTCTTATGACAAATGTTTTTCGTTTTTAGGGGTGCAACTGCATCTAGGGTATTGCGCAAGGTTAAATTGAGTTCCTCAGTTAGGTGATTAACTGATTTTTGTCCTCTGACGTCCTTGGGTAGGCAGAAGGAGTCTGAAAGGCATCAAGGAATTTTTGTGTTGTCTGAGAATTTATAGCACAACTTTTGATGCTCCTTGGTTGGGGTCTGAGCAGATTATTTGTTGCGATTGCAAACGTAATAAAATGGTGGTCCGATAGTCCAGGATTATGAGGAAAAACATTTATCCCATGTGACAAAACTAGGTCCAGAGTATGACTGTGGCAGTGACTAGGTCTAGAACAATATCTCTCCACATGTTGGACAAAACCCACTGAGTCGATGATGGCTCCGAAAGCCTTTTGGAGTGGATCTGTGGACTTTTCCATGTGAATATTAAATCACCAAAAATGTGAATATTATCTGCTATGACTACAAGGTCCGATAGGAATTCAGGAAACTCAGTGAGGAATGCTGTATATGGCCCAGGAGGCCTGTAAACAGTAGCTATAAAAAGTGATTGAGTAGGCTGCATAGATTTCATGACTAGAAGCTCAAAAGACGAAAACGTAATTTCTTTTTTGTAAATTGAAATTTGCTATCGTAAATGTTAGCAACACCTCCGCCTTTGCGGGATGCACGGGGGATATGGTCACTAGTGTAACCAGGAGGTAAGGCCTCATTTAACACAGTAAATTAATCAGGCTTAAGCCATGTTTCAGTCAGGCCAATCACATCAAGATTATGATCAGTGATTAGTTCATTGACTATAACTGCCTTTGAAGTGAGGGATCTAACATTAAGTAACCCTATTTTGAGATGTGAGGTATCACGATCTCTTTCAATAATGGCAGGAATGGAGGATCCTAATGAGATTGCTAAGGCGAACACCACCATGTTTAGTTTTGCCCAACCTAGGTCGAGGCACAGACACAGTCTCAATGGGGATAGCTGAGCTGACTACACTGACTGTGCTAGTGGCAGACTCCACTAAGCTGGCAGGCTGGCTAACAGCCTGCTGCCTGGCCTGCACCCTATTTCATTGTGGAGCTAGAGGAGTTAGAGCCCTTTCTATGTTGGTAGATAAGATTAGAGCAACCCTCCAGCTAGGATGGAGTCCGTCACTCCTCAGCAGGCCAGGCTTGGTCCTGTTTGTGGGTGAGTCCCAGAAAGAGGGCCAATTATCTACAAATTCTATCTTTTGGGAGGGGCAGAAAACAGTTTTCAACCAGCGATTGAGTGCTGAGACTCTGCTGTAGAGCTCATCACTCCCCCTAACTGGGAGGGGGTCAGAGACAATCACTCAATACCGACACATCTTTCTAGCTGATTTACACGCTGAAGTTATGTTGTGCTTGGTGACCTCTGACTGTTTCATCCTAAAATCGTTGGTGCCGACGTGGATAACAATATCTCTATACTCTCTACACTCGCCAGTTTTAGCTTTAGCCAGCACCATCTTCAGATTAGCCTTAACGTCGGTAGCCCTTCTCTACCCCCCCCTCTATCTCTACCTCCTTCCCCCCTCTCTCCCCCTCTATCTCTACCCCCCCCCTCTCTCCCCCCTCTATCTCTACCCCCCCTCTCTCTCTCTTCCTCCTCTCTCTCTCTTCCCCCTCTATCTCTACTACCTCTATCTCTACCCCCCCCCTCTCTCTCCCCCCTCTATCTCTACTCCCTCTATCTCTACCTCCCCCTCTCTCTCTCTCCCCCTCTATCTCTACCCCCCCTCTCTCTCCCCCTCTATCTCTACCCCCCCTCTCTCTCCCCCCTCTATCTCTACCCCCCTCTCTCTCCCCCCTCTATCTCTACCCCCCCTCTCTCTCCCCCCTCTATCTCTACCCTCACCCTCTACGATTGGATTACTGATCCATCTGTTATTGTTGTAACATGGAAACATTGTAAATATAGAGGCCATACATGTTTTACAGTCATTCTTCATGTGCATATATATACATTTGTCAGATATTAATCTTGAGTTTTCCAGGTGTGATGGTTGCTGAGAATTCATTCTGTATGGATGTACTAAATGGTTGATTCTCTCTAGGAATTTAACATCAGCACCAGCCCTTTTGACAGGAAGTCCAAATCTAATACTTTATGTGATTCAAAAAGGATGAGAGACTGCGCTGTTCAGTGAAATGGTACAAGGCGGTGAAATACTCTGTTGGTCACATGTTTTGGTAGATTTCCTTTAAGAGTAGAGACACTAGAACTGTGCGTAATGGGGGGAAAAGGGACTTGGACTGTGTCTACCATGTCTGTGTCTGCCATGTCTGTGTCTGCCATGTCTGTGTGCTGCCATGTCTGTGTCTGCCATGTCTGTGTCTGCCATGTCTGTGTCTGCCATGTCTGTGTCTGCCATGTCAAATGACAGCTTGGCCAAATTGCTTCCTTCTCACTATATAAACACATCTGCTCACACACACACACACACACACACACACACACACACACACACCACACACACACACACACACACACACACACACACACACACACACACACACACACACACACACACACACACACACACACACACACACACACACAAACAAACACACACACACACACACACACACACACACACACACACACACACACACACACACACACACACACACACACACACACACACACACACACACACACACACACACACACACAGACTCAAATCCAGACTCTCTCTCAAACATACACACACAGACTCGCATACAGACTCTCTCATACACACACGCACACACACACGCACCACTTCCCGCTGTATTTTGTAAGGATGCTCTGTGAAAAAATGATCTTCCTCATCTTATTCATGTCCATAGCCATTGGAAGGTCCATGAAACTAGATGAAAATATGTTCTGGGGTGGTCCATCACAACAGGTACATTACCACTAGATGAATAGATGTCCTGGGGTGGTCCATCACCACTAGATGAAGAGATGTTCTGGGGTGGTCCATCACCACTAGATGAAGAGATGTTCTGGGGTGGTCCATCACCACTAGATGAAGAGATGTCCTGGGGTGGTCCATCACTAGATGAAGAGATGTTCTGGGGTGGTCCATCACCACTAGATGAAGAGATGTTCTGGGGTGGTCCATCACCACTAGATGAAGAGATGTTCTGGGGTGGTCCATCACCACTAGATGAAGAGACGTTCTGCGGTGATCCATCACCTCTAGATGAACAGATGTTCTGAGGTGGTCCATCACAACAGGTCCACCACCACTAGATGAAGAGACGTTCTGGGGTGGTCCATCACAACAGGTCCATCACCACTAGATGAAGAGACGTTCTGGGGTGGTCCATGACCACTAGATGAAGAGACGTTCTGGGGTGGTCCATCACAACACGTTCATCACCACTAGATGAAGAGATGTTCTGGGGTGGTCCATCACCACTAGATGAAGAGATGTTCTGGGGTGGTCCATCACTACTAGATGAAGAGATGTTCTGGGGTGGTCCATCACCACTAGATGAAGAGATGTTCTGGGGTGGTCCATCACTAGATGAAGAGATGTTCTGGGGTGGTCCATCACTAGATGAAGAGATGTTCTGGGGTGGTCCATCACTAGATGAAGAGATGTTCTGGGGTGCTTCATCCCTAAATGAAGAGAGTTTCTGAGGTGGTCCATTCCCACTAGATGAAGACATGTTCTGGGATGGTCCATTACTAGATGGGGAGATGTTCTGGGGTGGTCCATCACGACTAAACTAATCCTGTTCTATTTTCACAACACTGATCATCGCCTGTAGTGTCTTTCTCCATATGTTAGTGTTCCTATTTAGCTGTGTAATTACAGAACTGATATCACACTAACAGATTTCAATACCATTCTGTGCCCTTGTAGGCACACAGACAGACTCACACTCCTCTGAGAGATTTGAAGGACAGACACCTGCTCTGTCTGCTGTGCTTGGCCAGCTGTTAGGGACAATCTAATCCTGTCAACATATGAGAGAGAGAGAGAGAGAGAGAGAGAGAGAGAGAGAGAGAGAGAGAGAGAGAGAGAGAGAGAGAGAGAGAGAGACAGAGACAGAGACAGAGACAGAGACAGAGACAGAGACAGAGACAGAGACAGAGACAGAGACAGAGACAGAGACAGAGACAGAGACAGAGACAGAGACAGAGACAGAGACAGAGAGAAAAGGGGGGTTTGGTAAGATGGTGGAGCGGGGCAGGATCTAGTTTTGTCCCAAACAGGCACCATAGTGCCTAGTTAAAATGATCAGTTCAAGTCATTGCCCATCTGGTTTTCCAGGTCTGTTCAATCAAAACATGACCAGGTTGACAACCCATGCACTGCAACATGCACTTCTATGGACCAGAGCTCTACAGAGGGAATGGACCAGAGCATTACAGAGGGAATGGACCAGAGCATTACAGATCTGCTCACACACACACACACACACACACACACACACACACACACACACACACACACACACACACACACACACACACACACACACACACACACACACACACACACACACACACACACAGACTCAAATCCAGACTCTCTCTCAAACATACACACACAGACTCGCATACAGACTCTCTCATACACACACGCACACACACACGCACAACTTCCCGCTGTATTTTGTAAGGATGCTCTGTGAAAAAATGATCTTCCTCATCTTATTCATGTCCATAGCCATTGGAAGGTCCATGAAACTAGATGAAAATATGTTCTGGGGTGGTCCATCACAACAGGTACATTAACCACTAGATGAATAGATGTCCTGGGGTGGTCCATCACCACTAGATGAAGAGATGTTCTGGGGTGGTCCATCACCACTAGATGAAGAGATGTTCTGGGGTGGTCCATCACCACTAGATGAAGAGATGTCCTGGGGTGGTCCATCACTAGATGAAGAGATGTTCTGGGTGGTCCATCACCACTAGATGAAGAGATGTTCTGGGGTGGTCCATCACCACTAGATGAAGAGATGTTCTGGGGTGGTCCATCACCACTAGATGAAGAGACGTTCTGCGGTGATCCATCACCTCTAGATGAACAGATGTTCTGAGGTGGTCCATCACAACAGGTCCACCACCACTAGATGAAGAGACGTTCTGGGGTGGTCCATCACAACAGGTCCATCACCACTAGATGAAGAGACGTTCTGGGGTGGTCCATGACCACTAGATGAAGAGACGTTCTGGGGTGGTCCATCACAACAGGTCCATCACCACTAGATGAAGAGATGTTCTGGGGTGGTCCATCACCACTAGATGAAGAGATGTTCTGGGGTGGTCCATCACTACTAGATGAAGAGATGTTCTGGGGTGGTCCATCACCACTAGATGAAGAGATGTTCTGGGGTGGTCCATCACCACTAGATGAAGAGATGTTCTGGGGTGGTCCATCACTAGATGAAGAGATGTTCTGGGGTGGTCCATCACTAGATGAAGAGATGTTCTGGGGTGGTCCATCACTAGATGAAGAGATGTTCTGGGGTGCTTCATCCCTAAATGAAGAGAGTTTCTGAGGTGGTCCATTCCCACTAGATGAAGACATGTTCTGGGATGGTCCATTACTAGATGGGGAGATGTTCTGGGGTGGTCCATCACGACTAAACTAATCCTGTTCTATTTTCACAACACTGATCATCGCCTGTAGTGTCTTTCTCCATATGTTAGTGTTCCTATTTAGCTGTGTAATTACAGAACTGATATCACACTAACAGATTTCAATACCATTCTGTGCCCTTGTAGGCACACAGACAGACTCACACTCCTCTGAGAGATTTGAAGGACAGATACCTGCTCTGTCTGCTGTGCTTGGCCAGCTGTTAGGGACAATCTAATCCTGTCAACATATGAGAGAGAGAGAGAGAGAGAGAGAGAGGGAGAGGGAGAGGGAGAGGGAGAGAGAGAGAGAGAGAGAGAGAGAGAGAGAGAGAGAGAGGGAGAGGGAGAGGGAGAGGGAGAGGGAGAGAGAGAGAGAGAGAGGGAGAGAGAGAGAGAGAGAGAGAGAGAGAGAGAGAGAGAGAGAGAGAGAGAGAGAGAGAGAGAGAGAGAGAGAGAGAGAGAGAGAGAGAGAGAGAGAGACAGAGAGAGAGAGAGAGACAGAGACAGAGACAGAGACAGAGACAGAGACAGAGACAGAGACAGAGACAGAGACAGAGACAAGGGGGGTTTGGTAAGATGGTGGAGCGGGGCAGGATCTAGTTTTGTCCCAAACAGGCACCATAGTGCCTAGTTAAAATGATCAGTTCAAGTCATTGCCCATCTGGTTTTCCAGGTCTGTTCAATCAAAACATGACCAGGTTGACAACCCATGCACTGCAACATGCACTTCTATGGACCAGAGCTCTATAGAGGGAATGGACCAGAGCATTACAGAGGGAATGGACCAGAGCATTACAGAGGGAATGGAACAGAGCATTACAGAGGGAATGTACCAGAGCATTACAGAGGGAATGGACCAGAGCATTACAGAGGGAATGGACCAGAGCATTACAGTGGGAATGGACCAGAGCATTACAGAGGGAATGGACCAGAGCATTACAGAGGGAATGGACCAGAGCATTACAGAGGGAATGGAACAGAGCATTACAGAGGGAATGGACCAGAGCATTACAGAGGGAATGGGCCAGAGCATTACAGAGGGAATGGACCAGAGCATTACAGAGGGAATGGACCAGAGCATTACAGAGGGAATGGACCAGAGCATTACAGAGGGAATGGACCAGAGCATTACAGAGGGAATGGACCAGAGCATTACAGAGGGAATGGACTAGAGCATTACAGAGGGACTGGACCAGAGCATTACAGAGGGAGTGGACCAGAGCATTACAGAGGGAATGGACCAGAGCATTACAGAGGGATTGGACCAGAGCATTACAGAGGGAATGGACCAGAGCATTACAGAGGGATTGGACCAGAGCATTACAGAGGGAATGGACCAGAGCATTACAGAGGGAATGGACCAGAGCATTACAGAGGGAATGGACCAGAGCATTACAGAGGGAATGGACCAGAGCATTACAGAGGGAATGGACCAGAGCATTACAGAGGGAATGGACCAGACCATTACAGAGGGAATGGACCAGAGCATTACAGAGGGATTGGACCAGAGCATTACAGAGGGAATGGACCAGAGCATTACAGAGGGAATGGACCAGAGCATTACAGAGGGAATGGACCAGAGCATTACAGAGGGAATGGACCAGAGCATTACAGAGGGAATGGACCAGAGCATTACAGATTGAATGGTCCAGAGCATTACAGAGGGAATGGACCAGAGCGTTACAGAGGGAATGGACCAGAGCATTACAAAGTAAGTGGGCCAGTGTAACGAATGTCATCGGGAGAAGGAGAAGAGGATCAAGGTGCAGCGTGGTAAGTATTTATAATACTTTTAATAAATACGAACACTTGAACAAAACCAACAAAGCGACAAACGAACAGTTCTGCAAGGTGCAAAACACAAAACAGAAAACAACTACCCACCAAGCACAGGTGGGATTGAGGCTACCTAAGTATCGTTCTCAATCAGAGACAACGATAGACAGCTGTCCCTGATTGAGAACCACACCAGGCCAAACACCTAGAAACACAAAACGTAGAACAAAACATAGAATGCCTACCCCAACTCACGCCCTGAACAAACCAAAATAGAGACATAACCTGTTTGGGCTGCGGGGGCAGTATTGAGTAGACGGATAAAAGGTGCCCATTTCAAACGGCCTCGTACTCAATTCTTGCTCGTACAATATGCATATTGTTATTACTATTGGATAGAAAACACTCTCTAGTTTCTAAAACCGTTTGAATTATATCTGTGAGTAAAACAGAACTCATTTTGCAGCAAACTTCCTGACAGGAAGTGGAAAATCTGAAATCGATGCTCTGTTCTAGGGCCTGCCTATAAAGGTCCTTGATATTTATTAGAAAACATGCACTTCATACGTCTTCCACTAGATGTCGACAGGCAGTGAGAGAAGAAATGGAGTGTATAACTTGATCTGGACTCGAATCATAGCTCTTGGCATGACGTGTCACCAGTTTCCTGTTATCTGGAGAGCGCGAGCAGGGACCTGGATTTGCCTTCTGATAAGCTGCTGTTATGGACGACTAATATCTCCAGCTTTGATTTTATTTGATACATGTGACAATATCATCGTAAAGTATTTTTTTTCAATATAGTTTAATCAGATTATTGAAATTTTTTCGGGAGTTTTTCCGTGTTCCGTTCTCTTTGTTTGTCGACGATGGAGAGATTCGCGTCACTTGGCAATTGTGCTTGCTAAATCGAGAGGGACAAAGGCCGTTCCAAATCCAAACAACGATTGTTCCCTACAAAGGACCCCTTGTACAACATTCTGATGAAAGATCAGCAAAAGTAGAAACATTTTATGATGCTATTTCATATATCTGTCAAACATGTTGTGCTAGTCGTTTGCGCCCATCTTTTGGGTACTCTCTCGCTATACCTAAGCTGGATGTCGTAATGAAGTTATTTTTAGAATTCTATCACGGCGATTGCATTAAGAACTAGTGTATCTATCATTTCCTATACAACATGTATTTTTTTGTAATGTTTATGAATAGCTATATGGTCAGAATATGTGTGTCAGAAAAAGTGTCAGAAAAATATCCGGATGTTGTGGGAAAAAGATGCTACGTTAGCACAATGTATAACCAATGATTTCAGCTCTAAATATGCACATTTTCGAACAAAACATAAGTGTATGTATAACCTGATGTTATAGGACTGTCATCTGATGAAGCTTATCAAGGTTAGTCAAAAATTATATATCTTTTGCTGGTTTGTTACGATCACTAACTTTTGCTACTGGGAAATGGCTTGTGTTTCTGGCTATTGTGGTCAGCTAATATAACGCTATATTGTGTTTCCACTGTAAAACACTTAAGAAATCGGAAATATTGGCTGGAATCACAAGATGCCTGTCTTTCATTTGCTGTACACCATGTATTTTTCAGAAATGTTTTATGATGAGTATTTAGGTATTTGACGTTGGTGTCTGTAATTATTTTGGCTGCTTTCGGTGCAATTTCTGATTGTAGCTGCAATGTAAACTATGATTTATACCTGAAATATGCACATTTTTCAAACAAAACATAGATTTATTGAATAACATGTTATAAGACTGTCATCTGATGAAGTTGTTTGTTGGTTAGTTTGGTTGGTTCTTGGTTAGTTCGGATGGCTTTGTGCATGCTACCTGTGCTGTGAAAAATGTCTGTCCTTTTTTGTATTTGGTGGTGAGCTAACATAAATATACGTGGTGTTTTCGCTGTAAAACATTTTAAAAATCGGACATGTTGGCTGGATTCACAAGATGTGTGCCTTTCAGTTGCTGTTTTGGACAGTGATAGCAGTGCCATCACTCCCTTTATTAACAATACAAAGAGGATCAACTATTTTGACATTTCCCAAAAGGGGAACTGAGTCCTGAATATCAAAACTATCCACCCTAGCTCTGTAGCTTTCCTCTATTTCTAGAGCTATCATGTAGTTCTAGAACGATCCACCCTAGTTCTGTAGCTATCCTCTAGTTCTAGAACTATCCACCCTAGCTCTGTAGCTATCGTCTAGTTCTAGAACTATCCACCCTAGCTCTGTAGCTATCCTCTAGTTCTAGAACTATCCACCCTAGCTCTTTAGCTATCCTCTAGTTCAAGAACTATCCACCCCAGCTCTGTAGCTATCCTCTAGTTCAAGAACTATCCACCTTAGTTCTGTAGCTATCCTGTAGTTCTAGAACTATCCACCCTAGCTCTGTAACTATCCTCTAGTTCAAGAACTATCCACCTTAGTTCTGTAGCTATCCTGTAGTTCTAGAATTATCCACCCTAGCTCTGTAGCTATCCTCTAGTTCAAGAACTATCCACCTTAGTTCTGTAGCTATCCTGTAGTTCTAGAATTATCCACCCTAGCTCTGTAGCTATCCTCTAGTTCTAGAACTATCCTCTAGTTCTAGAGTTATCCTGTAGTTCTAGAGCTATCATGTAGTTTGAGAACTATCCTGTTGTTTTAAAACTATCCCTTAGTTCTGGAGCTAACCATAGTTCTGGAGCTTCCCATAGTTCTAGCGCTATCCCCTAGTTCTGGAGCTATCCCCCAGTTCTAGAGCTATCCCATAGTTCTGGAGGTATCCCTTAGTTCTGGAGCTATCCATTAGTTCTGGAGCTATACCCTAGTTCTAGAGCTATCCCCTAGTTTTGGAGCTATACTGTAGTTTTAAAACTATCCCCTAGTTTTCAGGCTATCCCATAGGCCTGGATCTATCTCATAGTTCTGGAGCTATCCTGTAGTTTTAAAACTATCCCCTAGTTCTGGAGCTATCTGTCACGCCCTGACCGTAGAGAGCTTTTTATGTCTCTATTTTGTTTTGGTAAGGGTGTGATTTGGGTGGGCATTCTATGTTCCTTTTTCTATGATTTGTATTTCTGTGTGTTTGTCCAGGTGTGGTTCTCAATCAGAGGCAGCTGTCTATCATTGTCTCTGATTGAGAACCATACTTAGGTAGCTTTTTCCCACATGGTTTTTGTGGGTAATTATTTTCTGTTTAGCTGTTTTGTTTGCCTGACAGAACTGTTCGCTTTCGTTCTCCTGTTTGTTGTTTTTGTTCGATTGTTTTTTTGGATTAAATCCTGAACACTTTAAACGCTGCACCTTGGTCCACTCTTCCTTCAGCCCACAAGAAGTGCGACACTATCACATAGTTCTGGAGCTATCCTGTAGTTTTAAAACGATCTCGTAGTTCTGGAGCTATCCCGAAGTAGTAGAGCTATCCCGTAGTTCTGTAGCTATCCCGTAGTTCTAGAGCTATCCCGTAGTTCTAGAGCTATCCCGTAGTTCTAGAGCTATCCCGTAGTTCTGTAGCTATCCCATAGTTGTAGAGCTATCCCATAGTTGTAGAACTATCCCGTAGTTCTAGAGATATCCCGTAGGTCTAGAGCAATCACATAGTTCTGGAGCTATCCTGTAGTTCTGTAGCTATCCCATAGTTCTGGAGCTATCCCGTAGTTCTGTAGCTATCCCCTAGTTCTAGAGCTATCCCGTAGTTCTAGAGCTATCCCGTAGTTCTGTAGCTATCCCGTAGTTCTAGAGCTATCCCGTAGTTCTGTAGCTATCCCCTAGTTCTAGAGCTATCCCGTAGTTCTAGAGCTATCCCGTAGTTCTGTAGCTATCCCGTAGTTCTAGAGCTATCCCGTAGTTCTAGAGCTATCCCGTAGTTCTAGAGCTATCCCGTAGTTCTTTAGCTATCCCGTAGTTCTGTAGCTATCCCGTAGCCCAAGAGCTATCCCGTAGTTCTGTAGCTATCCCATAGTTCTAGAGCTATCCCATAGTTCTAGAGCTATCCCGTAGTTCTGTAGCTATCCAGTAGTTCTGTAGCTATCCCGTAGTTCTAGAGCTATCTCTTAGTTCTAGAGCTATCCCGTAGTTCTAGAGCTATCCCATAGTTCTGGAGCTATCCCGTAGTTCTGTAGCTATCCCATAGTTCTAGAGCTATCTCATAGTTCTGGAGCTGTCCCCTAGTTCCTGAGCTATCACATAGTTCTGGAGCTATCCTGTAGTTTTAAAACTATCCCCTAGTTCTGGAGCTATCCTGAAGTACTAGAGCTATCCCGTAGTTCAGGAGCTATCCCATAGTTCTGGAGCTATCCCATAGTTGTAGAGCCATCCTGTAGTTCTGTAGCTATCCCATAGTTCTAGAGCTATCCCATAGTTCTGGAGCTATCCCCTAGTTCTAGAGCTATCACATAGTTCTGGAGCTATCCTGTAGTTTTAAAACTATCCCCTAGTTTTGGAGATATCCTGAAGTACTAGAGCTATCCCGTAGTTCTGGAGCTATCCCATAGTTCTGGAGCTATCCCATAGTTGTAGAGCCATCCTGTAGTTCTGTAGCTATCCCATAGTTCTAGAGCTATCCCATAGTTCTGGAGCTATTCCCTAGTTCTAGAGCTATCACATAGTTCTGGAGCTATCCTGTAGTTTTAAAACTATACCCTAGTTCTGGAGCTATCCCGTAGTTCTGGAGCTATCGCATAGTTCTTGAGCTATCCCATAGTTGTAGAGCTATCCTGTAGTTCTGTAGCTATCCCGTAGTTCTAGAGCGATCCCATAGTTCTGGAGCTATCCCCTAGTTCCAGAGCTATCACATAGTTCTGGAGCTATCCTGTAGTTTCTAAACTATCCCCTAGTTCTGGAGCTATCCCGTAGTTCTAGAGCTATCCCATAGTTCTAGAGCTATCCCGTAGTTCTAGAGCTATCCCGTAGTTCTGTAGCTATCCCATAGTTGTAGAGCTATCCCATAGTTCTAGAGCTATCCCATAGTTCTAGAGCTATCCCATAGGTCTAGAGCTATCACATAGTTCTGGAGCTGTCCTGTAGTTATGTAGCTATCCCATAGTTCTGGAGCTATCCCGTAGTTTTGTAGCTATCCCCTAGTTCTAGAGCTATCCCGTAGTCCTAGAGCTATCCCGTAGTTCTGTAGCTATCCCATAGTTCTAGAGCTATCCCATAGTTCTAGAGCTATCCTGTAGTTCTGTAGCTATCCTGTAGTTATGTAGCTATCCCCTAGGTCTAGAGCTATCCCGTAGTTCTGTAGCTATCCCGTAGTTCTGTAGCTATCCCGTAGTTCTAGAGCTATCTCTTAGTTCTAGAGCTATCCCGTAGTTCTAGAGCTATCCCGTAGTTCTGTAGCTATCCCGTAGTTCTAGAGCTATCTCATAGTTCTGGAGCTGTCCCCTAGTTCCTGAGCTGTCCCCTAGTTCCTGAGCTATCACATAGTTCTGGAGCTATCCTGTAGTTTTAAAACTATCCCCTAGTTCTGGAGCTATCCTGAAGTACTAGAGCTATCCCGTAGTTCTGGAGCTATCCCATAGTTGTAGAGCTATCCTGTAGTTCTGTAGCTATCCCGTAGTTCTAGAGCGATCCCATAGTTCTGGAGCTATCCCCTAGTTCCAGAGCTATCACATAGTTCTGGAGCTATCCTGTAGTTTTTAAACTATCCCCTAGTTCTGGAGCTATCCCGTAGTTCTAGAGCTATCCCATTGTTCTAGAGCTATCCCGTAGTTCTAGAGCTATCCCGTAGTTCTAGAGCTATCCCATAGTTCTAGAGCTATCCCATAGTTGTAGAGCTATCCCATAGTTCTAGAGCTATCCCATAGTTCTAGAGCTATCCCATAGTTCTAGAGCTATCCCATAGTTCTAGAGCTATCCCATAGGTCTAGAGCTATCCCATAGTTCTGGAGCTGTCCTTTAGTTATGTAGCTATCCCATAGTTCTGGAGCTATCCCGTAGTTCTGTAGCTATCCCCTAGTTCTAGAGCTATCCCGTAGTTCTAGAGCTATCCCGTAGTTCTGTAGCTATCCCGTAGTTCTAGAGCTATCCCGTAGTTCTAGAGCTATCCCGTAGTTTTGTAGCTATCCCCTAGTTCTAGAGCTGTCCCGTAGTTCTAGAGCTATCCCGTAGTTCTAGAGCTATCCCGTAGTTCTAGAGCTATCCCGTAGTTCTGTAGCTATCCCGTAGTTCCTTTAGCTATCCCGTAGTTCTAGAGCTATCCCGTAGTTCTAGAGCTATCCCGTAGTTCTGTAGCTATCCCGTAGTTCTAGAGCTATCCCGTAGTTCCTTTAGCTATCCCGTAGTTCTAGAGCTATCCTGTAGTTTTAAAACTATCCCCTAGTTCTGGAGCTATCCCGAAGTACTAGAGCTATCCCGTAGTTCTGGAGCTATCTCCTAGTTCTGGAACAATCCTGTAATTCCATAGCTCTCCCATTTCCCCGTGCATCCCATCACTATGCCGAGGCCCATTTATCTGGCTGGGTGTGACCATCCATCTGCATAATGTACTGTATACGCATTCCTGTGTGACATAACGGTCTGAAGATAAATCTAGGACAGTGTCTGTGGAGCATCCTCACTGATAGGGCTGGCATGGACAGACGGTCCTTCATTTTCCACACTGATTAGAGATGAGAAACTAGCCACACACACACACACACACACACACACACACACACACACACACACACACACACACACACACACACACACACACACACACACACACACACACACACACACACACACACACACACACACACACACACGCACACACGCACACTTCTCCCATGGGCACAGCTCAGGGTGACTCATGGGACGTACGAAAAACAATATTTACCTCCTCTCCAGTTTTACCGTTTGCACACCGTAGGCCACTAATGACACTGAGAGGACTATCTCCTTGTAGTGTTTCAATGGCGTGTCTGGTCTCTAGTCCTATTGTGTCTCCTGTGGTTGAATGACTCATTCACCCTCTCTCTCTCTCTCTCCAGCCCTCCTCTAGCTCTACCCCCCTCTCTCTCCCCCCTCTATCTCTCTCTTCCCCCTCTATCTCTACCTCCCCCTCTCTTTACCCCTCTATCTCTACCCCATCATTCTCTATCCCCCCTCTCTCTCCCCTCTCTATCTCTACCTCCTCTCTCTCTCTCCCCCTCTATCTCTACCTCCCCCTCTATCTCTACCCCCTCTTTCTAAATCAAATCAAATCAAATTTATTTTTATAGCCCTTCTTACATCAGCTGATATCTCAAAGTGTTGTACAGAAACCCAGCCTAAAACCCCAAACAGCAAGCAATGCAGGTGTAGAAAGACGGTGGCTAGGAAAAACTCCCTAGAAAGGCCAAAACCTAGGAAGAAACCTAGAGAGGAACCAGGCTATGAGGGGTGGCCAGTCCTCTTCTGGCTGTGCCAGGTGGAGATTATAACAGAACATGGCCAAGATGTTCAAATGTTCATAAATGACCAGCATGGTCAAATAATAATAATCACAGTAGTTGTCGAGGGTGCAGCAAGTCAGCACCTCAGGAGTAAATGTCAGTTGTCTTTTCATAGCTGATCATTAAGAGTATCTCTACCGCTCTTGCTGTCTCTAGAGAGTTGAAAATAGCAGGTCTGGGACAGGTAGCACGTCCGGTGAACAGGTCAGGGTTCCATAGCCGCAGAAGGGACTGTTGAAACTGGAGCAGCAGCACGGCCAGGTGGACTGGGGACAGCAAGGAGTCATCATGCCAAGTATTCCTGAGGCATGCGCCTAGGGCTCAGGTCCTCCAAGAAAGAGAGAAAGAGATAATTAGAGAGAGCATACTTAAATTCACACAGGACACCGGATAAGACAGGAGAAGTACTCCAGATATAACAAACTGACCCTAGCCCCCCGACACATAAACTACTGTAGCATAAATACTGGAGGCTGAGACAGGAGGGGTCAGGAGACACTGTGGCCCCATCCGATGATACCCCCGGACAGGGCCAAACAGGAAGGATATAACCACACCCACTTTGCCAAAGCACAGCCCCCACACCACTAGAGGGATACCTTCAACCATCAACTTACCATCCTGAGACAAGGCTGAGTATAGCCTACAAAGATCTCCGTCACGGCAGAACCCAAGGGGGGTCGCTAACCCAGACAGGAATATCACATTGGTGACTCAACCCACTCAAGTTACGCACCCCTCCTAGGGACGGCATGAAAGAGCACCAGTAAGCCAGTGACCCAGACCCTGTAATAGGGTTAGAGGCAGAGAATCCCAGTGGAGAGAGGGGAACCGGCCAGGCAGAGACAGCAAGGGCGGTTTGTTGCTCCAGAGCCTTTCCATTCACCTTCACTTTCCTCGGCCAGACTACACTCAATCATATGACCTACTGAAGAGATAAGTCTTCAGTAAAGACTTAAAGGTTGAGACCGAGTCTGCGTCTCTCACATGGGGAGGCCATAAAAATGGAGATGTATAGGAGAAAGCCCTGCCTCCAGCTGTTTGCTTAGAAATTCGAGGGACAATTAGGAGGCCTGTGTCTTGTGACCGTAGCGTACGTGTAGGTATGTACGGCAGGACCAACTCGGAAAGATAGGTAGGAGCAAGCCCATGTAACGCTTTGTAGGTTAACAGTAAAACCTTGAAATCAGTCCTTGCCTTAACAGGAAGCCAGTGTAGGGAGGCTAGCACTGGAGTAATATGATCAAATTTTGGTGTTCTAGCAGCCGTATTTAGCACTAACTGAAGTTTATGTAGTGCTTTATCCTGGTAGCCTGAAAGTAGAGCATTGCAGTAGTCTAACCTAGAAGTAACAAAAGCATGGATTAATTTTTCTGCATCATTTTTGGACAGAAAATTTCTGATTTTTGCAATGTTACGTAGATGGAAAAAAGCTGTCATTGAGTACGACCCTGCCTCACACAGGAAGCGGCGCAGGTCCTAATCCAGGCACTTGTCATCTCCCGTCTGGATTACTGCAACTCGCTGTTGGCTGGGCTCCCTGCCTGTGCTATTAAACCCCTACAACTCATCCAGAACGCCGCAGCCCGTCTGGTGTTCAACCTTCCCAAGTTCTCTCACGTCACCCCGCTCCTCCGCTCTCTCCACTGGCTTCCAGTTGAAGCTCGCATCCGCTACAAGACCATGGTGCTTGCCTACGGAGCTGTGAGGGGAACGGCACCTCAGTACCTCCAGGCTCTGATCAGGCCCTACACCCAAACAAGGGCACTGCGTTCATCCACCTCTGGCCTGCTCGCCTCCCTACCACTGAGGAAGTACAGTTCCCGCTCAGCCCAGTCAAAACTGTTCGCTGCTCTGGCCCCCCAATGGTGGAACAAACTCCCTCACGACGCCAGGACAGCGGAGTCAATCACCACCTTCCGGAGACACCTGAAACCCCACCTCTTTAAGGAATACCTAGGATAGGATAAAGTAATCCTTCTGACCCCCCCCCCCCCCCCCCCCCTTAAAAGATTTAGATGCACTGTTGTAAAGTGGCTGTTCCACTGGATGTCATAAGGTGAATGCACCAATTTGTAAGTCGCTCTGGATAAGAGCGTCTGCTAAATGACTTAAATGTAAATGTTAAATGTAAACAGTCTTGATATGTTCGTCAAAAGAGAGATCAGGGTCCAGAGTATGGCCGAGGTACTTCACAGTTTTATTTGAGATGACTTTACAACCATCAAGATTAATTGTCAGATTTAACAGAAGATCTCTTGGTTTCTTGGGACCTAGAACAAGCATCTGTGTTTTGTCCGAGTAGAACGTTTTCAGCCATCCACTTCCTTATATCTGAAACACAGGCTTCATGGTTAGCGAGGGCAATTTTGGGGCTTCACCATATTTAATTGAAATGTACAGCTGTGTGTCATCCGCATAGCAGTGAAAGTTAACATTATGTTTTCGAATGACATCCCCAAGAGTTAAAATATATAGTGAAAACAATAGTGGTCCTAAAAAGGAACCCTGAGGAACACCGAAATGTACAGTTGATTTGTCAGATGACAAACCATTCACAGAGACAAACTGATATCTTTCCGACAGATAAGATCTAAACCAGGCCAGAACTTGTCAGTGTAGACCAATTTGGGTTTCCAATCTCTCCAAAAGAATGTGGTGATCGATGGTATCAAAGGTCTAAGGTCTAGGAGCACGAGGACAGATGCAGAGCCTCGGCCTGACGCCATTAAAAAGTCATATACCACCTTCACAAGTGCAGTCTCAGTGCTATGATGGGGTCTAAAACCAGACTGAAGCATTTCGTATACATTGTTTGTCTTCAGGAAGGCAGTGAGTTGCTGAAAAAACAGCTTTTTCTAAAATATTTGAGAGGAACGGAAGATTCGATATAGGCCGATAGTTTTTTATATTTTCTGGGTCAAGGTTTGGCTTTTTCAAGAGCGGCTTCACATCCGGTGGATAGAGAGCCATTTATTATGTTCAACATAGGAGGGCCAAGCACAGGAAGCAGCTCTTTCAGTAGTTTAGTTGGAATAGGGTCCAGTATGCAGCTTGAAGGTTTAGAGGCCATGACTATTTTCAGCATTGTGTCAAGAGATATAGTACTAAAACACTTGAGTGTCTCTCTTGATCCTAGATCCTTGCAGAGTTGTACAGATTCAGGACAGCTGAGCTTTGGAGGAAAACGCAGATTTAAAGAGGAGTCCGTAATTTGCTTTCTGATGATCATGATCTTTTCCTCAAAGAACTTCATGAATTTATTACTGCTGAAGTGAAAGCCATCCTCACTTGGGGAATGCTGCTTTTTAGTTAGCTTTGCGACAGTATCAAAAATACATTTCGGATTGTTCTTATTTTCCTCAATTAAGTTGGAAAAGTAGGATGATCGAGCAGCAGTGAGGGCTCTTCGATACTGCACGGTACTGTCTTTCCAAGCTAGTCGGAAGACTTCCAGTTTGGTGTGGCGCCATTTCCGTTCCAATTTTCTGGAAGCTTGCTTCAGGGCTCAGGTATTTTCTGTATACCAGGGAGCTAGTTTCTTATGACAAATGTTTTTCGTTTTTAGGGGTGCAACTGCATCTAGGGTATTGCGCAAGGTTAAATTGAGTTCCTCAGTTAGGTGATTAACTGATTTTTGTCCTCTGACGTCCTTGGGTAGGCAGAAGGAGTCTGAAAGGCATCAAGGAATTTTTGTGTTGTCTGAGAATTTATAGCACAACTTTTGATGCTCCTTGGTTGGGGTCTGAGCAGATTATTTGTTGCGATTGCAAACGTAATAAAATGGTGGTCCGATAGTCCAGGATTATGAGGAAAAACATTTATCCCATGTGACAAAACTAGGTCCAGAGTATGACTGTGGCAGTGACTAGGTCTAGAACAATATCTCTCCACATGTTGGACAAAACCCACTGAGTCGATGATGGCTCCGAAAGCCTTTTGGAGTGGATCTGTGGACTTTTCCATGTGAATATTAAATCACCAAAAATGTGAATATTATCTGCTATGACTACAAGGTCCGATAGGAATTCAGGAAACTCAGTGAGGAATGCTGTATATGGCCCAGGAGGCCTGTAAACAGTAGCTATAAAAAGTGATTGAGTAGGCTGCATAGATTTCATGACTAGAAGCTCAAAAGACGAAAACGTAATTTCTTTTTTGTAAATTGAAATTTGCTATCGTAAATGTTAGCAACACCTCCGCCTTTGCGGGATGCACGGGGGATATGGTCACTAGTGTAACCAGGAGGTAAGGCCTCATTTAACACAGTAAATTAATCAGGCTTAAGCCATGTTTCAGTCAGGCCAATCACATCAAGATTATGATCAGTGATTAGTTCATTGACTATAACTGCCTTTGAAGTGAGGGATCAAACATTAAGTAACCCTATTTTGAGATGTGAGGTATCACGATCTCTTTCAATAATGGCAGGAATGGAGGATCCTAATGAGATTGCTAAGGCGAACACCACCATGTTTAGTTTTGCCCAACCTAGGTCGAGGCACAGACACAGTCTCAATGGGGATAGCTGAGCTGACTACACTGACTGTGCTAGTGGCAGACTCCACTAAGCTGGCAGGCTGGCTAACAGCCTGCTGCCTGGCCTGCACCCTATTTCATTGTGGAGCTAGAGGAGTTAGAGCCCTTTCTATGTTGGTAGATAAGATTAGAGCAACCCTCCAGCTAGGATGGAGTCCGTCACTCCTCAGCAGGCCAGGCTTGGTCCTGTTTGTGGGTGAGTCCCAGAAAGAGGGCCAATTATCTACAAATTCTATCTTTTGGGAGGGGCAGAAAACAGTTTTCAACCAGCGATTGAGTGCTGAGACTCTGCTGTAGAGCTCATCACTCCCCCTAACTGGGAGGGGGTCAGAGACAATCACTCAATACCGACACATCTTTCTAGCTGATTTACACGCTGAAGTTATGTTGTGCTTGGTGACCTCTGACTGTTTCATCCTAAAATCGTTGGTGCCGACGTGGATAACAATATCTCTATACTCTCTACACTCGCCAGTTTTAGCTTTAGCCAGCACCATCTTCAGATTAGCCTTAACGTCGGTAGCCCTTCTCTACCCCCCCCTCTATCTCTACCTCCTTCCCCCCTCTCTCCCCCTCTATCTCTACCCCCCCCTCTCTCCCCCCTCTATCTCTACCCCCCCTCTCTCTCTCTTCCTCCTCTCTCTCTCTTCCCCCTCTATCTCTACTACCTCTATCTCTACCCCCCCCCCTCTCTCTCCCCCCTCTATCTCTACTCCCTCTATCTCTACCTCCCCCTCTCTCTCTCTCCCCCTCTATCTCTACCCCCCCTCTCTCTCCCCCTCTATCTCTACCCCCCCTCTCTCTCCCCCCTCTATCTCTACCCCCCTCTCTCTCCCCCCTCTATCTCTACCCCCCCTCTCTCTCCCCCCTCTATCTCTACCCTCACCCTCTACGATTGGATTACTGATCCATCTGTTATTGTTGTAACATGGAAACATTGTAAATATAGAGGCCATACATGTTTTACAGTCATTCTTCATGTGCATATATATACATTTGTCAGATATTAATCTTGAGTTTTCCAGGTGTGATGGTTGCTGAGAATTCATTCTGTATGGATGTACTAAATGGTTGATTCTCTCTAGGAATTTAACATCAGCACCAGCCCTTTTGACAGGAAGTCCAAATCTAATACTTTATGTGATTCAAAAAGGATGAGAGACTGCGCTGTTCAGTGAAATGGTACAAGGCGGTGAAATACTCTGTTGGTCACATGTTTTGGTAGATTTCCTTTAAGAGTAGAGACACTAGAACTGTGCGTAATGGGGGGAAAAGGGACTTGGACTGTGTCTACCATGTCTGTGTCTGCCATGTCTGTGTCTGCCATGTCTGTGTGCTGCCATGTCTGTGTCTGCCATGTCTGTGTCTGCCATGTCTGTGTCTGCCATGTCTGTGTCTGCCATGTCAAATGACAGCTTGGCCAAATTGCTTCCTTCTCACTATATAAACACATCTGCTCACACACACACACACACACACACACACACACACACACACACACACACACACACACACACACACACACACACACACACACACACACACACACACACACACACACACACACACACACACACACACACACACACACAAACAAACACACACACACACACACACACACACACACACACACACACACACACACACACACACACACACACACACACACACACACACACACACACACACACACACACACACACACACAGACTCAAATCCAGACTCTCTCTCAAACATACACACACAGACTCGCATACAGACTCTCTCATACACACACGCACACACACATGCACCACTTCCCGCTGTATTTTGTAAGGATGCTCTGTGAAAAAATGATCTTCCTCATCTTATTCATGTCCATAGCCATTGGAAGGTCCATGAAACTAGATGAAAATATGTTCTGGGGTGGTCCATCACAACAGGTACATTACCACTAGATGAATAGATGTCCTGGGGTGGTCCATCACCACTAGATGAAGAGATGTTCTGGGGTGGTCCATCACCACTAGATGAAGAGATGTTCTGGGGTGGTCCATCACCACTAGATGAAGAGATGTCCTGGGGTGGTCCATCACTAGATGAAGAGATGTTCTGGGGTGGTCCATCACCACTAGATGAAGAGATGTTCTGGGGTGGTCCATCACCACTAGATGAAGAGATGTTCTGGGGTGGTCCATCACCACTAGATGAAGAGACGTTCTGCGGTGATCCATCACCTCTAGATGAACAGATGTTCTGAGGTGGTCCATCACAACAGGTCCACCACCACTAGATGAAGAGACGTTCTGGGGTGGTCCATCACAACAGGTCCATCACCACTAGATGAAGAGACGTTCTGGGGTGGTCCATGACCACTAGATGAAGAGACGTTCTGGGGTGGTCCATCACAACACGTTCATCACCACTAGATGAAGAGATGTTCTGGGGTGGTCCATCACCACTAGATGAAGAGATGTTCTGGGGTGGTCCATCACTACTAGATGAAGAGATGTTCTGGGGTGGTCCATCACCACTAGATGAAGAGATGTTCTGGGGTGGTCCATCACTAGATGAAGAGATGTTCTGGGGTGGTCCATCACTAGATGAAGAGATGTTCTGGGGTGGTCCATCACTAGATGAAGAGATGTTCTGGGGTGCTTCATCCCTAAATGAAGAGAGTTTCTGAGGTGGTCCATTCCCACTAGATGAAGACATGTTCTGGGATGGTCCATTACTAGATGGGGAGATGTTCTGGGGTGGTCCATCACGACTAAACTAATCCTGTTCTATTTTCACAACACTGATCATCGCCTGTAGTGTCTTTCTCCATATGTTAGTGTTCCTATTTAGCTGTGTAATTACAGAACTGATATCACACTAACAGATTTCAATACCATTCTGTGCCCTTGTAGGCACACAGACAGACTCACACTCCTCTGAGAGATTTGAAGGACAGACACCTGCTCTGTCTGCTGTGCTTGGCCAGCTGTTAGGGACAATCTAATCCTGTCAACATATGAGAGAGAGAGAGAGAGAGAGAGAGAGAGAGAGAGAGAGAGAGAGAGAGAGAGAGAGAGAGAGAGAGAGACAGAGACAGAGACAGAGACAGAGACAGAGACAGAGACAGAGACAGAGACAGAGACAGAGACAGAGACAGAGACAGAGACAGAGACAGAGACAGAGACAGAGACAGAGACAGAGAGAAAAGGGGGGTTTGGTAAGATGGTGGAGCGGGGCAGGATCTAGTTTTGTCCCAAACAGGCACCATAGTGCCTAGTTAAAATGATCAGTTCAAGTCATTGCCCATCTGGTTTTCCAGGTCTGTTCAATCAAAACATGACCAGGTTGACAACCCATGCACTGCAACATGCACTTCTATGGACCAGAGCTCTATAGAGGGAATGGACCAGAGCATTACAGAGGGAATGGACCAGAGCATTACAGAGGGAATGGAACAGAGCATTACAGAGGGAATGTACCAGAGCATTACAGAGGGAATGGACCAGAGCATTACAGAGGGAATGGACCAGAGCATTACAGTGGGAATGGACCAGAGCATTACAGAGGGAATGGACCAGAGCATTACAGAGGGAATGGACCAGAGCATTACAGAGGGAATGGAACAGAGCATTACAGAGGGAATGTACCAGAGCATTACAGAGGGAATGGGCCAGAGCATTACAGAGGGAATGGACCAGAGCATTACAGAGGGAATGGACCAGAGCATTACAGAGGGAATGGACCAGAGCATTACAGAGGGAATGGACCAGAGCATTACAGAGGGAATGGACCAGAGCATTACAGAGGGAATGGACCAGAGCATTACAGAGGGATTGGACCAGAGCATTACAGAGGGAGTGGACCAGAGCATTACAGAGGGAATGGACCAGAGCATTACAGAGGGATTGGACCAGAGCATTACAGAGGGAATGGACCAGAGCATTACAGAGGGATTGGACCAGAGCATTACAGAGGGAATGGACCAGAGCATTACAGAGGGAATGGACCAGAGCATTACAGAGGGAATGGACCACAGCATTACAGAGGGAATGGACCAGAGCATTACAGAGGGAATGGACCAGAGCATTACAGAGGGAATGGACCAGACCATTACAGAGGGAATGGACCAGAGCATTACAGAGGGATTGGACCAGAGCATTACAGAGGGAATGGACCAGAGCATTACAGAGGGAATGGACCAGAGCATTACAGAGGGAATGGACCAGAGCATTACAGAGGGAATGGACCAGAGCATTACAGAGGGAATGGACCAGAGCATTACAGATGGAATGGTCCAGAGCATTACAGAGGGAATGGACCAGAGCATTACAGAGGGAATGGACCAGAGCATTACAAAGTAAATGGGCCAGTGTAACGAATGTCATCGGGAGAAGGAGAAGAGGATCAAGGTGCAGCGTGGTAAGTATTTATAATACTTTTAATAAATACGAACACTTGAACAAAACCAACAAAGCGACAAACGAACAGTTCTGCAAGGTGCAAAACACAAAACAGAAAACAACTACCCACCAAGCACAGGTGGGATTGAGGCTACCTAAGTATCGTTCTCAATCAGAGACAACGATAGACAGCTGTCCCTGATTGAGAACCACACCAGGCCAAACACCTAGAAACACAAAACGTAGAACAAAACATAGAATGCCTACCCCAACTCACGCCCTGAACAAACCAAAATAGAGACATAACCTGTTTGGGCTGCAGGGGCAGTATTGAGTAGACGGATAAAAGGTGCCCATTTCAAACGGCCTCGTACTCAATTCTTGCTCGTACAATATGCATATTGTTATTACTATTGGATAGAAAACACTCTCTAGTTTCTAAAACCGTTTGAATTATATCTGTGAGTAAAACAGAACTCATTTTGCAGCAAACTTCCTGACAGGAAGTGGAAAATCTGAAATCGATGCTCTGTTCTAGGGCCTGCCTATAAAGGTCCTTGATATTTATTAGAAAACATGCACTTCATACGTCTTCCACTAGATGTCGACAGGCAGTGAGAGAAGAAATGGAGTGTATAACTTGATCTGGACTCGAATCATAGCTCTTGGCATGACGTGTCACCAGTTTCCTGTTATCTGGAGAGCGCGAGCAGGGACCTGGATTTGCCTTCTGATAAGCTGCTGTTATGGACGACTAATATCTCCAGCTTTGATTTTATTTGATACATGTGACAATATCATCGTAAAGTATTTTTTTTCAATATAGTTTAATCAGATTATTGAAATTTTTTCGGGAGTTTTTCCGTGTTCCGTTCTCTTTGTTTGTCGACGATGGAGAGATTCGCGTCACTTGGCAATTGTGCTTGCTAAATCGAGAGGGACAAAGGCCGTTCCAAATCCAAACAACGATTGTTCCCTACAAAGGACCCCTTGTACAACATTCTGATGAAAGATCAGCAAAAGTAGAAACATTTTATGATGCTATTTCATATATCTGTCGAACATGTTGTGCTAGTCGTTTGCGCCCATCTTTTGGGTACTCTCTCGCTCTACCTAAGCTGGATGTCGTAATGAAGTTATTTTTAGAATTCTATCACGGCGATTGCATTAAGAACTAGTGTATCTATCATTTCCTATACAACATGTATTTTTTTGTAATGTTTATGAATAGCTATATGGTCAGAATATGTGTGTCAGAAAAAGTGTCAGAAAAATATCCGGATGTTGTGGGAAAAAGATGCTACGTTAGCACAATGTATAACCAATGATTTCAGCTCTAAATATGCACATTTTCGAACAAAACATAAGTGTATGTATAACCTGATGTTATAGGACTGTCATCTGATGAAGCTTATCAAGGTTAGTCAAAAATTATATATCTTTTGCTGGTTTGTTACGATCACTAACTTTTGCTACTGGGAAATGGCTTGTGTTTCTGGCTATTGTGGTCAGCTAATATAACGCTATATTGTGTTTCCACTGTAAAACACTTAAGAAATCGGAAATATTGGCTGGAATCACAAGATGCCTGTCTTTCATTTGCTGTACACCATGTATTTTTCAGAAATGTTTTATGATGAGTATTTAGGTATTTGACGTTGGTGTCTGTAATTATTTTGGCTGCTTTCGGTGCAATTTCTGATTGTAGCTGCAATGTAAACTATGATTTATACCTGAAATATGCAAATTTTTCAAACAAAACATAGATTTATTGAATAACATGTTATAAGACTGTCATCTGATGAAGTTGTTTGTTGGTTAGTTTGGTTGGTTCTTGGTTAGTTAGGTTGGCTTTGTGCATGCTACCTGTGCTGTGAAAAATGTCTGTCCTTTTTTGTATTTGGTGGTGGGCTAACATAAATATACGTGGTGTTTTCGCTGTAAAACATTTTAAAAATCGGACATGTTGGCTGGATTCACAAGATGTGTGCCTTTCAGTTGCTGTTTTGTACTTGTTAACTTCTTCTGGCTTCAAGCCCGACGTCGGTACACTTATGACAACAGCCAGCTCAAGTGCAGGGCGCGAAATTCAAAATATATATATCTTTTAATATTTAACTTTCACACATTAACAAGTCCAATACAGCATTTGAAAGATAAACATCTTGTGAATCCAGCCAACATGTCCGATTTTTAAAATGTTTTACAGCGAAAACACCACGTATATTTATGTTAGCTCACCACCAAATACAAAAAAGGACAGACATTTTTCACAGCACAGGTAGCATGCACAAAGCCATCCGAACTAACCAAGAACCAACCAAACTAAACAAGAAACAACTTCATCAGATGACAGTCTTATAACATGTTATTCAATAAATCTATGTTTTGTTCGAAAAATGTGCATATTTGAGCTATAAATCAGTTTTACATTGCAGCTACCATCACAGCTACCGTCAGAAATGGCACCGAAGCAGCCAGAGTAATTACAGACACCAACGTCAAATACCTAAATACTCATAAAACATTTCTGAAAAATACATGGTGTACAGCAAATGAAAGACAGGCATCTTGTGATTCCAGCCAATATTTTCGATTTCTTAAGTGTTTTTCTGACACTCACATATTCTGACCAAATAACTATTCATAAACATAACTAAAAAATACATGTTGTATAGGAAATGATAGATACACTAGTTCTTAATGCAATCGCCGTGTTAGAATTCTAAAAATAACTTCATTACGATATGCAGTTTACGTTATGGCAAGAGCGTGCCCAAAACCTGGCCGCAAACTACTAGTTCACATGTACGACAGATATATGAAATAACATCATATAATGGGTCCTACTTTTGCTGATCTTCCATCAGAATGTTGTATAAGGGGTCTTTTGTCCAGAACAATCCTTGTTTGGATTTAGAATGTCCTCTTCTCCAGTCAATTAGCACGGAAAGCTAGTAAAGTGGCGCGAAGCTCTCCTTCCTGAAGATACGCAGACACGCCTAACGTCCCCAAAAAAATTCAATAATCTAATAAAACTATATTGAAAAAACATACTTTACGATGATACTGTCACATGTATCAAATCAAATCCGGAGATATTAGTCGTCTATAACGACAGCTGTACAGAAGGCAAAACCAGGTTCCTTCACGCGCTCTCCAGAAAACAGGAAACTGGTGACAAGTCATACAAAGAGCTTTTATTTGACCCCAGATCAAGTTATACACTCCATTTCTTCTCTCACTGCCTGTCGACATCTAGTGGAAGACGTATGAAGTGCATGTTTTCTAATAAATATCAAGGACCTTTATAGGCAGGCCCTAGAACAGAGCATCGATTTCAGATTTTCCACTTCCTGTCAGGAAGTTTGCTGCAAAATGAGTTCTGTTTTACTCACAGATATAATTAAAACGGTTTTAGAAACTAGAGAGTGTTTTCTATCCAATAGTAATAATAATATGCATATTGTACGAGCAAGAATTGAGTACGAGGCCGTTTGAAATGGGCACCTTTTATCCGTCTACTCAATACTGCCCCTGCAGCCCAAACAGGTTAACTGTATATCTCACAGTCTCACACACACACCCTCTCTCTCTCTATTCTCTCTCTCTCTATTCTCTCCACATCTCTCAGAGATTATGAGCTGAATCAATCATCAATCTGACACGTCGTCCTATTGTCGGTTTGACCGTGGCACACTCGCTCTCATGCCGCTGGTGTGTGTGTGTCAGACCCCTTGTGTGTGTGTGTGTGTGTGTGTTTGGCTGCCAGAGAGAGAGGGCCATGCCACTGCCATGTCCAACTGCTCTATCTGAGGCCCGGCTATGTCTCCTGCTCCCTTCCTGATTCCCTCCCTCCCTTCCCTGACTGCCTCCCTTGACTCCCTACCGCCCACCCACCCACCCTCCCTCCCTGCCTGACTCCATCTCTCCTTACCGCCCAACCTCTCTCCCTCCCTCTCTCCCTCCCTTACTCCCTACCACCCACCCTCTCTCCCTCCGTCCCACCTGTCCTGACTCCCTCCCTACCGCCCACCCTCCCTCTGTGCTTGCCTGACTCCCTCCCTCCCTCCCTCCCTCCCTCCCTCCCTCCTGTCTTGACTCCCTCCCTCTCCCTCTCCATTACCCAGATTCTTAATGACAGATTATTGCCTGCTGTCACCCTCAGCAGACCACCAGTTGTGCAGACATGTTTGATAGTACAATTAGCTTCGCCTGATTTGCCTGGGCCAATCCCCATTCACTAGAGCTTTGGCCAGACACTTTATACTCCCTTACTGTAAGACAGAGAGACATATCAGACGTATCAAAGATGGTTTAGAGGGGGAGAGAGAGAGTGAAAGAGAGAGAGAGAAAGATAGAAAGAGAGAGACGGGTGGAGAGGCAGAGAGAGACCTAGAGAAGGAGATACAGAGAGAGACTGAGAGTAGGGGAGATAGTTAGAGAGAGGGGGGGCAGAGAGAGACTGGGAGAATGAGATACAGAGAGAGACCGAGACTAGGGGAGAGAGTTAGAGAGAGAGAGGAGGGGGCAGAGAGAGACTGAGTGACTGAGATACAGAGAGAGACTGAGAGTAGGGGAGAGAGTTAGAGAGAGGGGGGGGGCAGAGAGAGACTGAGAGACTGAGATACAGAGAGAGACTGAGACTAGGGGAGAGAGTTAGAGAGAGAGGGGGCAGAGAGAGACAGAGAGAGACAGAGAGTAGGGGAGAGAGTGAGAGAGGAGGGGGGGGCAGAGAGAGACTGAGTGACTGAGATACAGAGAGAGACTGAGAGTAGGGGAGAGAGTGAGAGAGAGGGCGGGCGGGGGACAGAGAGAGACTGAGAGACTGAGATACAGAGAGAGACAGAGAGTAGGGGAGAGAGTGAGATAGGGGGGGGCAGAGAGAGACTGAGTGACTGAGATACAGAGAGAGACTGAGAGTAGGGGAGAGTGTGAGAGAGGGGGGGTGGGGGGGCAGAGAGAGACTGAGTGACTGAGATACAGAGAGAGACTGAGAGTAGGGGAGAGAGTGAGAGAGAGGGGGGGGCAGAGAGAAACTGAGAGACTGAGATACAGAGAGAGACTGAGAGTGGGGGAGATAGTTAGAGAGAGGTGGGGGCAGAGAGAGACTGAGATACAGAGAGAGACTGAGAGAGGGGAGAGAGTGAGAGAGAGGGGGGGGGGGCAGAGAGAGACTGAGAGACTGAGATACAGAGATACGGAGAGTGGGGGAGAGAGGGAGAGAGGAGGGGGGAGAGAGAGAGAGAGGGAGTAAGCTAGGGAGGAAGCTAAAGAGAGGAAGAGAGGGAGACAAAGAATGTCAATGTAGTCCACGGTTAATAAGAGCACATGTCATTCAGATCAGTACAGGCGTCTCTTACTGTCTTATCTGGAGTCTTAGAAATATTTGGTTTTGGATCAAATCCATCCTCTTGTCTGCGACAAAGTGTCATGCACTCCACGTCCCGGGAACTATATCAGGGAAACAGAAGCCATTTCACACACAAACGCTGCTGCTGTACCCTCATGCCACCCTCTGTTATAATTACTTCTGATTAGTGACATTGACTTTTCAGATAATAGGAGTCTTTTGATGTGGCTTCCGGCACTAACTTTGTTCTCCAGACTGTGAATATTTTATTTGACGTTCTTTAAAAAAAATGTACTTGCTTTTTTTGCTTCCTTCTTTTTTCCTCATTCTTGTAAATTATACATTTAATTATTTTTTTATCTTTTTAAAAATCATGAATCACTTCAAGTTCAAACGAATCTCATTTGAATGTATATAATATAATAAATAATAATATAATCATTCTTTAAATCATCACTTAAATGTATTGAGTTTATATACCAATTACGGGGTCAATTTGAAAGGTGGTTTATTTTAAACTCTCCGTGTTTGTTTTGGACCCAGTAACGGGTTCGGTGACATCTGGGTTCGGCGAGATCTGGGTTCGGCGAGATCTGTCCGAAAATAGAATGTGACATATCATTTGAAATCTTACTCCCCCTCACCCCCCCGCCACCCTCCTATAAAGGGCATAAGTCATGCCCTTTGGTCATAATGATAGAGGATGCGATCTAGGTCAGGTCACTTTTATAGGAGGGTGCAACCATTTGTAATGCACGGAAAGGGTACAACCTTGATGGTCAATGTAAAGCATTGCATTTCCTTCTCCAACCACATTAACCTGTATGCGTCCTCCACATGTTATAATGTGCTGGCGAGAGGGCTTGCTGCTGTCACTCACAGTAAAGCCTGCTGTGCCTTGGGATGAGTGTCCTTCCTCACCGTTCTTACTGTGTGTGCGTGCGTGTGTGTATTCATGAATGTGAATGCGCCCTTGCTGTGTTTGTACGTGTGTGTGTGTGTGTGTACGTGTGGTATGCGTGTGTGAATATTTGTGTTCTTGTTGCGTGTGTGTATGTGAACTTGTTGTAGCAGGGCCAGCTGTTGCAGTCTGTCAGCTGTAGGGGCGAGGAGTAAAAGTCACAGGCTCTGCCTGGCCTCCTGGGTGCAGTAAAGCTACACCATCTGGGGCTCTGGGGGGAAGTACAGGCTTCCTGACTGTCTGTCTGTCTGTCTGTCTGTCTGTCTGTCTGTGTCTGTCTGTGTCTGTCTGTCTGTAATGGGCTGTGGAACTCAGAACTTTCCCTGGATAGAATGCTTACAGCAGACATTCTAAAATTATATATTCTAAGTTCTAAATAGTGGGCTTTGGAGCAGATATACTTAACAAAAAAAAGCTGTTATCTAGAACCTTAAATGGTTCTTCGTCCGTCCCCATAGCAGAACCATTTGAAGACTCTTTTTGGTTTCAAGTAGAACCGTTTTGGGTTCCATGTATAATCCAAAAGGGTTCTAAATGAAACCCTAAAAAGGGTTCTACCTGGAACCAAAAAAAGGTGTTCTATGGGGACAGACGAATAATCCTTTTGGAAACCTTTTTTCTAAGAGTGCATGATAGAGATATCACAGAAATAAGAAGCAGATATTCATTATTGAAGGGTGAGTACAGTGCACGCAGTCACACAATCTGTTTCTGGTAGCCTACTCTAAGATCAGGTGATAGGTGAAAGGTCATGACTCGTGACTCATTACAGGTATCAGAAGCACGTAACTGTTCCTCCGCTGCTTTGAGACAAACACAAATATCATCCGTAGCTTACTGGATGTCTTTTGCCAACAGATACGTTCAATCTGGATCAGGCGCAGATGTTGGCATGTTAAAATGAAGAGTCAGTTTTACAGGGGTTAGATTCATGGACCACCAAAGACCCCAAAAAATGTTTTAACTTCAGAGCTGGATGTTTTGGATTAGCATCTTCTAGTACGAATCATTAGAGTTATGATGGATTCATTTTCTCAGTCTGTATTCCCTTTCCTTTTTCATTTAAAAAATATATTTTTAGGTGCTATATCTCGTGCCATATCACCGATTCAGTGGGGGTAAAGAGTTCTCAGGAACTTTAATGGGGTAAAGAGTTCTCAGGAACTTTAATGGGGTAAAGAGTTCTCAGGAACTTTAATGGGGAAAAGAGTTCTCAGGAACTTTAATGGGGAAAAGAGTTCTCAGGAACTTTAATGGGGAATAGAGTTCTCATGAACTTTAATGGAGAATAGAGTTCTCAGGAACTTTAATGGGAAAATAGTTCTCAGGAACTTTAATGGGGTAAAGAGTTCTCAGGAAATTTAATGGGGAATAGAGTTCTCAGGAACTTTAATGGGGAATAGAGTTCTCAGGAACTTTAATGGAGAAAAGAGTTCTCAGGAACTTTAATGGGTAAAGAGTTCTCAGGAGCTATAATGAATAACATTTCAGGATCCTGTGAAGCTGTTCCCTTTATGATTGACAACATGAGATTATTTTATTAACGTTACTGACAACATTATTGTAGAGTGAAAAGGGCATAATGAAGCAACATTTAAAGCCTTTTAAGTCCTAAACATCTGTTTTGTATGGAAACCTATCACTAATGTGCGAGCTATCTGTTTAATGCTAGAGACGACTCCAGTGGTGTTTTCTGGCAATAATAGCACAGATCTTAGTTTACCTTCCTGTTGAAGTGACTCTATAAATGTAACCTTTCCCCTGCTTGCTCTGAGCTTGTGTGTGTGTGTGTGTGTGTGTGTGTGTGTGTGTGTGTGTGTGTGTGTGTGTGTGTGTGTGTGTGTGTGTGTGTCTCTGTGTGTGTGTGTGTGTGTTAGCTACCTCTGTCCTGCTGTACTGGGATGGTCTTGCAGATGTTTGACTCTTATCGGATAGTCGCGGCATCTTCAAAAGCCCTTTATGGATCTGAGAGTGTTGTAAAATATCCAGCAGGCACATAAAGGAAATGAGCCTTCATGACTAAACCTAATTTGTTCCACACACACACACACACACACACACACACACACACACACACACACACACACACACACACACACACACACACACACACACACACACACTGCCTCAGGGCCTTGAGTTTGTGTGTAGATGCATTAATTTACGTGTGTGCATTGTGTGCGTGTGTCTGTGTGTCTGTGTGTGTGTGTGTGTTACGTGTGTGTGTGTGCGTGTGTCTGTGTGTCTGTGTGTGTGTGTGTGTTACGTGTGTGTGTGTGTTACGTGTGTGTGTGTGTGTGTGTGTTACGTGTGTGTGTGTGTTACGTGTGTGTGTGTGTTACGTGTGTGTGTGTGTGTGTGTTACGTGTGTGTGTGTGTGTGTGTTACGTGTGTGTGTGTGTGTGTGTGTTACGTGTGTGTGTGTGTGTGTCTGTGTGTGTGTGTGTGTGTAAATGCGAGGAAAACCATCACCGTCCTCTAATCAACACCTCTATGTGGTTTCTCTCCTGCCGCCTGTCCCTGTTTGCCAGCCTTTTATTTCCCACACTCTCTAATGTCCCTTATTAATAGGCACTTAAATCAAATCAGATTGTTTAAATGCACTTACTGGGTACATCCCAAAAAATGGCCCCCTGTTCATTCTAGCCTTCTGCAACTATTCACACTATTAGCTCACTCATATTCAAAACGTAGTCCAGTACGTACGGAATAGGGTTCCATTTGGGACACAGCCTACTACGGGCACCAATACGAAATTGCATACTTCTCTTATTTTAATTTAAATCCTAAATTATTTTCATCACTGCTATACATTCGCATTACTTTATCTGCTTCCTACTGAATACGGAATATTGAACGAACGGACGTCGTTGCTCATCGGTGTAAAGGCAGTCATTGTTGTTCTCCCCCTTAGACGAGAAGGAGCATGGATAGGACCAAGATGCGGATTGAGGGAAATAAGCCATCTTTTAATGACAACAGCAAACAAGACACTACAAAACTACAAAACAACAAATGTGACTAACCTTCAACCGTCCTGTGAGGACACAGGAACAAACACCCACAAAACCCCAGTGAAACCCTGGCTGCCTTAGTATGACTCTCAATTAGAGACAAACGATACACACCTGTCTCTAATTGAGAATCATACCAGGCCGAACACAAAAACCCAACCTAGAAATACAAAACATAGACTACCCACCCAACACTCAAGCCCTGACCAATAAAGACATACAAAACAAGAGAAAACAGGTCAGGAACGTGACAATCGGCAAACGTCTCCGCATCTGTTTCCCTTTCGTTTAGAGCTCCCACGGCGATAAGACGGACACGTATGTTTCAAACACCTTAAATAATAAATCACAAAAGAGTTGTACATGGTTAAGAGGGGAGGCACCTCGTCCACCACCGACTGGGTGGTGCCATGACAGCCGTTACTTAGAAACGAAAGAAGCATCCGTAGTGCGTCCAAAATGACACTCTATACCTTTAGTGAAATACTTTTGGCGAGGGCGCGCAAGGACTCTGTAGGGATAGGGAGTCGTTCGGGACGTAGGCTAGCGGAATGTAAAGCTCATTATTCCAGCTCAAGCAGAAAAGGGAATTCTATTTGTCCTCTTCCCCCACCACCCCACTGTAACACTGTGGCATGCATGGCTAATATGGCAGCTGTGGTCTCTCAGTCTGTTATCTTTAACAAATTAACTCTCCATGCCTCATCTCTGGACAAACAACACACACACACACACGCAAGCACACACACACACGCACGCACGCACACGCATGTACACAAACACACGCATGCACACAAACACACGCAAGCACATGCACGAACACACACACACACACACACACACACACACACACACACACACACACACACACACACACACACACACACACACACACAACACTCCACACCTCATCTCTGAACTAAATTGCGTGGGTTGATCACGTTTACAGTCCGCTGGGCAACAGGATATTGGTATAAATTGTGAACCAGGTCCCTTGTGTGTGTGTGTGTGTGTGTGTGTGTGTGTGTGTGTGTGTGTGTGTGTGTGTGTGTGTGTGTGTGTGTGTGTGTGTGTGTGTGTGTGTGTGTGTGTGTGTGTGTCTCCTGCTCCAATGAATTGTTGATTCATTGAAGGTGATTTTCCAGATGCCTTTGTTTTAGGAAAGGAACTGATTCACGTAACTGATTACAGTTTTTGTAATTAGGAAGGGGAAGACAAATTCTAGCGCACCATGAACCGAGAATCAACATACACTGTGAACCGAGAATCAACATACACCGTGAACCGAGAACCAACATACACTGTGAACCAAGAATCAACATACACCGTGAACCAAGAATCAACATTTACTGTGAAGCGAGAATCAACATACACTGTGAACCGAGAATCAACATTTACTGTGAACCGAGAATCAACATACACTGTGAACCGAGAATCAACATTTACTGTGAACCGAGAATCAACATACACTGTGAACCGAGAATCAACATTTACTGTGAACCGAGAATCAACATACACCGTGAACCAAGAAACAACATTTACTGTGAACCGAGAATCAACATACACGTGAACCGAGAATCAACATTTACTGTGAACCGAGAATCAACATACACTGTGAACCAAGAATCAACATACACTGTGAACCGAGAATCAACATACACTGTGAACCGAGAATCAACATTCACCATGAACCAAGAATCAACATTCACCATGAACCAAGAATCAACATACATCATGAACCAAGAATCAACATTCACCATGAACCAAGAATCAACATACATCATGAACCAAGAATCAACATTCACCATGAACCAAGAATCAACATACATCATGAACCAAGAATCAACATTCACCATGAACCAAGAATCGGAAGGCGGAGGTTTACATACACCTTAGCCAAATACATTTAAACTGAGTTTTTCAATTCCTGACTTTTAATCCTAGTAAAAATTCCCTGTCTTAGGTCAGTTAGGATCACCACTTTATTTTAAGAATGTGAAATGTCAGAATAATAGTAGAGTGATTTATCTCAGCTTTTATTTCCTTCATGAAATTCCCAGTGGGTCAGAAGTTTACATACACTCAATTAGTATTTGGTAGCATTGCCTTTAGTTTGTTTAATAACTTGGGTGAAAGGTTTCGGGTAGCCTTCTACAAGCTTCCCACAATAAGTTGGGTGAAATTTGTCCCATTCCTCCTGAAAGAGCTGGTGTAACTGAGTCAGGTTTGTAGGCCTCTTTGCTCGCACACGCTTTTTCAGTTCTACAAACACATTTTCAATAGGATTAAGGTCAGGGCTTTGTGATGACCACTCCAATACCTTGACTTGGTTTTCCTTAAGCCATTTTGTCACAACTTTGGAAGTATGTTTGGGGTCATTGTCCATTTGGAAGACCCATTTGCGAGCAAGCTTTAACTTCCTGACTGATGTCTTCAGATGTTGTTTCAATATATCCACATAATTGTCCTGCCTCATGATGCCATCTATTTTGTCAAGTGCACCAGTCCCTCCTGCAGCAGAACCCCACAACATGATGCTGCCACTTTCGCACCAAAGTACGTTCATCTCTAGGAGACAGAACGCGTCTTTTTCCTGAGATGTGTGGTCCCATGGTGTACATGCGTACTATTGTTTGTACAGATGAACATGGTACCTTCAGGCGTTTGGAAATTCCTCCCAAGGATGAACCAGACTTGTGGATGTCTACAATTTTTTTTGTGAGGTCTTGGCTGATTTCTTTTGATTTTCCCTTGATGTCAAGCAAAGAGGCACTGAGTTTGAAGGTAGGCCTTGAAATACATCCACAGGTACACCTCCAATTAACTCAAATGATCTCAATTAGCCTATCAGAAGCTTCTAAAGCCATGACATAATTTCTGGAATTTTCCAAGCTGTCTAAAGGCACATTCAACTTAGTGAATGTAAACTTCTGAACCACTGGAATTGTGATACAGTGATTTATAAGTGAAATAATACGTCTGTAAAAAAAAAATTAAAAATGACTTGTGTCATGCACAAAGTAGATGTCCTAACCGACTTGCCAAAACTATTGTTTGTTAACAAAAAATGTATGAAGTGGTTGAAAAACTTGTTTTAATGACTCCATCCTAAGTGTATGTTAACTTCCGACTTCAACTGTATAACAGTACATGATATGAGACTTCCCTGAGAAAGTTGATTAAATAAGGGACATGTGAGGATTAGCGGTGATAAATGACAGGGATGCCAACACTGATACAAGATATATATATATTTAAAACACATTTGGGTGTTTTTCTTTAGTTTTACAATTTTTCTACATTGTAGAATAATAGTTAAGA